>NW_009258484.1:3841273-3896791 GCF_000687185.1 Egretta garzetta | reverse complement strand
CTGCTGAAAGACACCTCAGAAAAAAAAGTAAAATAATTTGCTTGAGTTCATTGCTGGCGATGAACTTGGCGTTACCAAAACCACTAGGAGCTGTAAGTGCATCTGCACTTCAAAACAGTTGCGTCAATCTTAGAATGTCCATTAATATAGACTTCATGTGTCAGGATGTTAAATAATGTTTACAGAAGGTAATAGACTATAAACAAACTCTTCTCATAAATGTGGGCGTCTTTTTAATAATACAAAGCTAATCAGAAGATGCCTATATTTTTATGTTGATGCTATCAAATAATTTGTACGAACTGTATTGTCCATTTCTTTCATACAGGACAGATTTCATCTCTGCGTATTTCTTCATAATTTTTTCTTTAACTTTAAACAAAATTAATTAAAATTTTTTTCCTTTACCATTAGCAAGAAATTGCATTGTATGTCGCATAGACAACCTTCAGTCTTGTCTGATGTAATTGTTTTAACACAGTTATTTGTAATTGATTTCTTAGCTGTGCAGAAATGATGATGTTTTTACATCACCACTAGTGTGTGAGCCTCCAGTATGGCTCCTCTTCAGCCTGATTACACTGACAGCACAAGGAGGTGGAAGAAGCCGAAGGAGATCACCAGTAAAAGTTAGCTTATCATGGATCTGTGGCAGATTTAAAGACAGCTGTAAACAGTTTGTTCCGGCTCTCATATCCCTTAACTCCTCTGCTGGATCTGTTCTGGCAGTTGCTGGATTTTCCTAGTGAAGGGTGATCTGCTGCAGCTTTTGCTGCTTGATACCTGTGCAGGCCTGACATTGGACTATTCAGTCAGTTATGTCTTTAGCAGGTTGCCAGAATTTTGCCCATGAACATGGGCTGTGACAAGATACTAGCTGTGAACAGTTCAGTCTTAGCACAGTTTCTTCTTTCAAGCAAATCACACATTTGCAGCATGAGACTTTTCCCTTTGCTAAAGTTTAAAAGCTTGTGACACAGAAGCACACTTAGAACTTCTCAGAAACTGGCTGCAAAAATCTTCTTCTGTGGAAAGAAACAGCATTACATTCACATTGCTGTCTACTCCCGTATAAAAGCACATGCTTAAGGAAATGCTTTTTTTGTAGAGTAAGCATATAGTCCAGATGCTTAATGTAGTTTCTGTTTTTAACAAAGATTTTTCTTGTATTTGAAGGTTCAGTAATGTAATCAGAGCACATACCCGACTAGAATCAAGGTACAGTAATAGCTCCGGAGGATCTTATGATGATGACAAAAGTAAGTTCTATTACACAATTTGATGAAATTTCTGGTGTTTTGGTGGGAGAGGAAGCCGTTCTTATGACTGGTGGAGGCTCTCTGTTTAAGTTCTGTATAAACAGTACTGCAGCATCACCATACAGGGAGTGTCCTTATTTTACCTTCATACCTCATTTAATTAATTTCCTTCATTTAACCTGGGCTCAGTCAAACCCATTTAAAGGCCAGAGAACTTCACAGAAGGCAGCAGCAGAGAATCCTCCAGACAGTAACACCTTGAACTCTTTGTACATGGAAAGGGGAAAGACCTCCAAGAACATTACAGCGAGTACTTTGAATTGTGCCTTTTGCCAGTATTTCCCTCCAAATCAAGTGCTGTTATATGAGCATGAAGAAGACATTCAGGAGTTTCCAAAAATGTGGTCTTATCTCCTCTTTAGCTTTTCTCTGCTGTCTGCAACCAGTTTCTGGCTGCACTGTGCAAACCTGTGCTAGAGGGGAGAGTGAGATAGGGCTCCTGAGCACACTTATTGTTCTTTATGTATTTCTGCTAAACGGACTATAAATGGTCACTTGAAGCTCAGCAGAGATTCCAAAGAAAACCAAGGTATTTCTGTCAACTATTGAATGGCAGTGTAAATTCTAGGAGGCAGATTGTTTTACTTCATTTATTGACTTTCATCTCTGGCTTAATAATGCCAGGTCAAGCAATACAGAAGCCTTAATGTCTTGTCTTCATGCTACAGGCATCAGTTTGGGACAGCAGTTTGACATAAAAAGTAAAGATTTTATATATTCCTTAATCCAAGTAACTTTTTTGGCAATACTCTTCTGCAAAATATGGAGACACTGTCAAATACAATAGGATAGGATAATTTAATGTATATCAACAATTATTTTTCATAATTATGAAGCACAGTATTTAGAAAATTTTGTGTATGTACATACTGCGGTATTTAAATACACCAAAAAGTGCAACATATTAAGCTCAGTGGTTTTTAGTACCCTTGACTTGTTTTTCCTATGGCTTTCTAGTGCTGCAGCTACTAAAAATTCTTCAGCAGATGTTAATTGGAGCACCAGTGCTAATCTGATCTGCATGAACAGTCTTTCAAAACAGACCAGTGTTTATATTATCAGAACATTCTTCACAAGTAACTGGTTTTGACAAGAGCTTAGAGTAATAAAAGGTTAAAAAATACTGAAATTTTCTTTGCTCTTTTGGAATGTCTCCTCAAGCCAGTGCCCAAATGTTTCTTCCTGCCTGTACCTGCAAGCTTTATACTACTGTGAATATTTATGCAGGGTTTGCATCTCACTGGGGTTCCTTCCACAAATATGCGAATACCTAGATGTAAAATAAAATCCATTTTACTTAGCTACTGACATCTATAGAGAACCCTAAAAAGAAAGAATTATTCTTATACCATTTGTCATTCCACAAGATAAATAATGCAACCTCCATTAAGAAAGCGCAACTTATTCCCTCTGGCATGCAGCCCAGGCTGCAAAGGAGTTGGTGGCATGGCTTCTCTCTGCTCTCCAGTCTGCTTGAGCATACATGGATTGCTGAGAATATAAGTAGGGAACACAGCTCTGCAGCACAGAAACTCTTTTGTTCAGGCAAAGATTGTATGCTAAGGTGTAAAGTGCTTCTTTTTTTTCTCAGTCTGCACATATACCTGTGAAACCATGAGTGAGGAGCTAAGTCTTAGTGTGGACTTTATGAAGCTGTTTTATGTGAAACAAATCGTTAGTAATAAACAGCGACTGTGCAGTGCTTTTTATGTGAAAAGCATCTGGCAAACATTATCTGGTTAATGCTTAGAAGATGAATATGTGAAAATGCTACACTTTGCTGCATTATTAGGCCAGTTTATTCTTCTTTATCTGTAAGTAATAAATCATCCTCCAGAGGATGAGAGAAATAAGTAGAGGTCTAAATCATAAAGATCTAAAGTGCTTCTTGGAAGACTAACCCTGAATAACGGGAATGATAAAGTCAGCATTTTGGTAACAGTTGAAGGAGCAGCTACTGCATTGAAGGGCTCCTGGAAGGGATCTGGAAACTTGAAGACATTTTATAAAAATGAAGAAGTAATGTGCATTAGAAAAAGCTAGCTCTGATACTTTTGTAGGCATCAAAACAGTTTTGTTTCCTGTGGCAAAGACAACGAGCTTTATGATACATGCTGTTAAAAAGAGGAAAGTGCTGAGAGTTTCAAACTTACCTAAAATGCAAAAGTGTAACAAAAACCAGAGCAAAAAATAATGCTCTCATTAAAAATTCATGACGGACAATGTTTGGATATATGTCAAGAACAGGCCTGGAAAGGGTGCTTTCCATGGCAGTGTATCACAGACCACCAGACCTGGGGAATAAAAACTGACCAATGGGAAAATTGAGAAGAATGAGAGGGAACAAAATACAGGAGAGACGAACAAAGCTGTGCAGCTGAGAGGAGACAAAGTGGTGGAAATAACTTACTTGACACACATCATTGCAGATAAACAGGTGGAAGGAAAAAACCTATTGCTTATTAACATACAGCAGCTGTCATACTGAAGCAAAGTTAAATACATCTTCAAGAAATTAAAGAGATAATTCATCCCTGTTGAAAGAAAATTACCCTGAAGATGGTTTTTGCATTCCTTATGCCTCTTTCCTAATTCAGGACATTTAACTTCTGCCTTTGTAGCATCGCTCAGCAGGGCACTGGTGAGGAGTTGCAAGAATGTGTCGCTGGTTTGCAGCTCCTTGCAGCAGATGGCTTCTGACAGCAGCTTCGCTGGCTGAACTTTCCTCTCATTTTTGAAGTGGAAGTCTGTTGCTTGGTGCTTTGAGATCTGGATCCAAAGCTGCTAAGTGACAGCAGGGATTCAGCCGCAGCTCCTACCAATCGGTGCTGTCTGCCTGGAATCTGTTTAATTTCCAGCAGCATGAAAGAGGGATTAAAAATGCATCACTTGTTATTGAACACAGGAATTTGCAAGCCTCGTGTCATCTTATCACATTATTCCAAACAGCTGAGCTGATTTGTTAGCATAAACTCTATCTTATTATTTCTCCAAAATGGGTAACCAGGCTTGGGTTTTATGCACGCTGTTTTAATGCTTTTCCACACAGATGATCCTGTTTCTCCATATACAAGCTGGTTACTGAATATTGTTGAAACCAAACAACCACATCCCCTGCCCATGCCTTACAATGGAGGATGTTGGGCACCACTTGTGGACTACCTCCCAGAAACCATCACACCCCGGGGACCCCTTCATAGGTGAGCAGTTTCTCATTCTGACGTTTCAGACAGTGAGATGCTTCCTCTTACTGGTTGACCAACACCAATCCAACTGCCCCACCACTTAGAACATCTGAAAATCATACCTTCAATTTCTGCTGATTTCCAGTGCTAAAATCAATGTGCAATGAAGGTTTGCAATTCTACCGTATTTCTACCAGAAAGCCTATCTACAATGTAGGACATCACTTTCTGATAAGAATCAGACTGAAGAAACAACTAAAACAGAAAAGGAAAATTTCTCTTTCCCAAGCCTCTGTGGCTGTTATTCATAGCACTTCCCCCTGCTTGATCTTTTATTCTATCTAGGCTACGCATATTCTAAAATTCTTCCTTAATACTGTAACTAAGGTGCTTCAGCATTAATACTGAGAAGAAATGCTACAAATTGAAAATTGTAGAGGCTATTTATTTCTTCAGAAATAGCCATCGTGTTACTGCTTTCCCACCTCCAAGAGGTTTCAAACTGATACTGTGATTTAATTTCCAGGTGCAATATTGCTGTCATCTTCATGACTGAGATGGTAGTGGATCACAGTGTGAGAGAAGATTGGGCTCTTCACCTCCCTTTATTGCTACATGCTCTCTTTTTAGGTAAGACCAACAGAATAAGAAATAAAGTATAAATATACTCCTGTCCTTTTAGTTTAGTTTTGATGAAGCTGTAGAGTTGTGTTTCTTAGATGTTTTTAATTATGATTTCCTGAAAAAAAAAGAAAAAAACCTGAGACAATTATAGTCTGTGAATCAGTCTCAAAATTTTGAAGCTTTTGAGTATTTCAGCCAATTTGAGAGGTGGGTAGAAATTTGAAGGTGATTAATCTCCTAAAATATCTCTGAAAACCCCTAACCTCCCCTTTGTGAGAAAGGTAGACGGAAGTCAGCCTTTGTACAGTCTGGTTTGTGATGGGAAGCTGGGCAGCCAACACATGCCTTAAAGCTGGACTACACACATCTGTGCTGTCACTTGCCTTTGCAAACATACTATGTAAAAGAGCCAAGATTACTGTACTGCAGAGACAGTGAAGGTAGGACACACATCACTGGAAAGCAAGCTTCATTAATTTCGCTGCTAATGGAATACTTCATCATCAGTGTCTTCCTTTATATACCCGAGCACGGAGGCACTGCTTTTTCCCCACTGCTGTGTCTGTTCTTGACCATAACAGAGTTCAACTGGAGGGTGATACCTTCCTTACCCTGCCACTTAAAGTTATGAAAAGTCAGTGGCCTACTTTTTAGCACACAAGGGTATTTAGCATTATAAAGCCATTCCCTAACTTTCATGGTTGATAAATACCAGTTTTCACAAATAAACACAGCCAGACACTTGTGACATAAATTTATTATAACTGGAGATCGCAGTCCACTTCTCATTCAGTCACCATAGTTACCACTAAGTCTATTCACTGGCAATCTGGGTAGAGTCTGTTGTTCAGTGGGCAGAAAACAGCGGGCTGGGAGGTTACAGCACAGTGGTAGAATATATGTGATATGTTTCAGTATATAGTTGAAGAAGATACCTCATTCTCCTTTTCTGCTACTCTTACCAACTGTTCTGTTCAAAATTTTTTGATGAAATATGGGGGTTTTGGAAAATGCACACTCATCAAATACTCAAGTTTTGTATATTAGTACATTGATTTCAACAAACTTCTAATGAAACACAAGAATAGCAGCCAGGACCATGTCAGATGGGGCTTTCAGGGTCAGTTTCAATACGACATTTCACATATATTCTTCACTTAAAAGTTAAATCTATTTTTGACTTCTTTTTTATATTGTGAACTTTCTAAGTGTAAGAAGGAGCTGAAACAGAAATGGATGTGTGTGAATCAAATCAATAACCATCAACCGATCAAACAATGTCTTTAGTATGATTTGTAGTAAGTGTGAGAAAACTGGTGCTCACAGTTAGAAATTCTCACAAGAATAAATTAATAACTTAAGACAGGGATACAATGCAGCATGGTGGCCACTTCAGTTAAGACAGCTTTAAGCTCCCTTAAGCAGGGAGCCATGCAAATAAACTTATGCAGAAATGGAGTTATGATAATAGTAATCCATTACAAAAGTATCTTTACTGATTTGTTCATGCAATAATCAACATTACAGTATGTCATAAGAAATAAATAGAAATTTGTGAATACCATTTGAGACAGTCCCTGGGCTAAGAACTCTCAACTCTCAAATGTGAGATTAAAACTAAATGTAACTGGTAACTAAGTGTAACTGTTTTAGTGGTAACTAAAATTAGATCACAGCTTCTGGGCTTCAAGTTCAGTTTCTTTAGAGTCATTATATCTCCTGTAGAAGATTTTTCTATATTTTGTAGTAAAGCTCTGTTATGATGGCATGAGGAAGTTATGCTACACCTGTTAGCCAAAGGTATGAACATGATTGAAAATGAAGCATTTCTGTGCTGTTGGAATGTGAGCTGGCAGGTGCATCTTACCAAAAAGGAAACTGGAAACTGGTATGATGGCTAGCTGGAGAGCCCATATCCTTCCCTTCATTGGAAGGAGTGAGAAAATACTAAAATGAAAGAATTTTGCAATGTATGTATTTAATAGGCTATTGGATGGCTTGTAGTACTGATAGTGAAGAGGTGGACTGCTGGTGCGAACGTGCCTATCTATCTCAGGAGTGCGTGAAAATCACTGCTGTTTGAAAACTCTTTTGCAAGCAGTGTGAAATGAGTTGAGCAGCTAGACTCCTTTCCATGGACATGTGTCCACATCACAGAAGTTTACCTTCTTGGGAGCTCTTCCAGGATAAAGAACTGCCCAGAACTGGACAAGCACAAAGACTGAACTGTCCTTCTCACTTCATAGTTAGCATATCTATAGCAATACTTTCATACAGCCCTAGGGTTTAACAGGATTTCAGTCACAGGTGCTGCCAATATAGAATTTACTTTCAACTAAAAGAACTTTTTATATCCTTTTTGGTGTATGTTAGAACAGGGTAGGATGGGTTCATTATCTCCTGGCAAGTGGAAGGAAATGGAGAAAAGAGAATAGGAGCAGAGACCTGAAGAAGCTGAAAAAGAGGTGGGCAGGTTGGCCATGGTTCTTTTGGAAGAGGCTATGGGCAGATGAGTAAGACCAGGATCACAGGACCTCCAAAGAGCTGCCCATAGAAGCCAAAGACATATTGTTCAGACTATGGCAGCAGGAGCAGCTTCATTTTTGCAGGACAGACAAGAACCAGCATGACTGGAGTACATTAGAAAACACCTAACTTGAAAGACCTGTTGGTTGCTGCCACTTAGAGTAATGAAGGAGCTGCTTTTTAAAGAGGAATATACCATGAGAAGAGAGGAGCTGAAGAAGAAAACAATTCAGATTTTCAGCACTGAAACTGCCTGCCCCTAAACAGAAGAAAGTATCTGTAAATATCCTGCACTGAAAGAGAATCAAAAAGAGATTACTACCAGAGAGTGCAGTTTATTTTACAAACATCTGCTTCCTTTATGTTTGTAATTTGTGATTTATTCAGGTTGTGCTAAAATCCTACAAACAGCAGTAGTGCTAACCAGATCAGAGTCTTTCAGTGCTAGACCTTCAGTTTTGGTTCTGCACCCTAAGCTAGTGGCTAATTTCTTATGCTATTCACTGGTAGCTGAAGTTCTTTTTCAATGGATTTTGTCCATCAGTTCCTTTCTTAATAAATCGGTATCTACCTCTTAGGGTTTACAGTTGTTGTAAAGCTGATGTCTGTGCAAGAAAGCCAGATACTGAGTTAAGCAATGTAATTACAACCACCACCAAGAATTTCTTGTCTTTAGAGGTTTTCCAGCCCTGTCAAATTAACACTGCAGTGAAACAGAATGCATAGAATTGTATTGCCACACATTGTTTTGTACATCCTGTACGGGACCTCAGTCTGGAAATGAAATAAATACCTACATTTAAAGTAAAAACACTAGTAACTGTGTCCAGAAATACTGCATCTTTTATTTGTTTGCACTGTTGCCATGAACTGCCTTGGAATTTTTGCTATTTCTGGAATGTGAACTTGTTTATTATTACTTCATACTCAGTGATTGCTGTAACCTTTTCTTTTAGGTCTTGACCATTACCGTCCTGAGGTCTTTGAACACAGCAAAAAGTTACTGCTTCACCTTTTGATAGCATTATCTTGCAATAGCAATTATCAAGCCATTGCATCAGTGCTTCTTCAGACCAGAGAGATGAATGAGACCAAGACTCTGACAGTACAACCAGCATACTTACCTGAGTATCTTTATACAGGTAATAAAGCAAAAGAAGAAAAGGACATTTCATTATACTGTGAGGTCTTTGAAAGTAGGATGTCAAGGTTACTTTCCTAAAATATAACAGTTTTGATAAATTAAAGTGGTAAAGTAGCAAATATTAACAGTTCCCATTAATATTAATTCCATGTGAACTACCCTGCAGATGCACTCCAATTATTATTAGATAACTTTTCATGATAGTGAGAAAGCTATCTGATGTAAGGCAAAATATATAATGTAGAATTTTAAACATTAATATGGCTAATAACTTCCTAACTTCCTGCTCAGGGAGCCAGGAGTGCTTTAAATGAGGGCAATCACTCCTCAACCTTCAAAAGAAATTAATAAATAATTCCAACAAAGGAAGAGCAGCAAGAATATGCAGCTCTTATTTTCCATTATTAAGTTAAATTTCACGTGATATACACCCTGCTTTATATTACAGATACACTTCATTCAGTCCTGAAATTGTTTCTGCATTAGGAGGCTTACTTCAGACCTCTGCTGAGATAGGTGTTCTGTTAACTTTTAGCAATTTACCTGTTTTTAAGGGGTTGGTTGGGAACAGCTTGTAGAAAGCAGCTAGCTAGATTTACTATTATCATGTAATATTACTAAAAGCAAGCGTATGTTGAGATTTGAAGGAATCACGGTTGTCTGGGAGATGGTGAGGAACTTTACCATACAGTGAGAAATGAAAAGGAGAAATAATCAAATTAGTGGCATTTCTGTGGTTCCTTATGAATATAACCGAAAGTAATAAATAGTTTGGCTTTATAGAGAATATTACTTGATAACTGATTATTATTTTCTTATGAGATACAAAAAAATACTTTAAAATAATGAGAAGAAGGACAGTGTATTTCAAATTGATGAATTAATTTGGCCTTTTTAGGTTTCTGAATAAAGTCTGTGCAAAATTACCTCACACGTGAATTTTCCATCTTGAGTTGTGTAGATCTCTTTTTCAGTGCATGTCCATGAATTATTAAATACGGAATAAAATTCTTACATTAAAATTATATTACTACTTTTCTACCAAAATGAAAAACTGTTTTCATTCCTGTCTCTGAAAAACATAATTGGTACCCTGTGTGTGGGCCTCCTAAGTCCAAGAAGTTACCAAAACTTTGTATGTGAATTCTTTTTTACCAGCTAATATAAAAAGTGAGAGTATGGGTGAATAGCTATAGCAAAGAATCCTAATAGAAAATATTTCAGCTCAGGTTTGTTCCACATAATGTCAGGCAACTAAATTAAGAGTCTCCTGACCTGCAATGGATTTTGTCAGTAGAGAGGCCACTCCTGCTCCCAGTCTTCTCGCAAGGCCAGTTTTTCTGTTGTAGATACAGCCTAAGATGACTAGCAGTCTAACCTTAAGAAAACAGGTCTTAGTTTCTAATTCCAGCTCTGAAGTTGTGTGCCAAGCTTTTGATCTAGCAGAACTCTTACTCAGATCTTAACCTTAACGCTGAAAATATTTAGTATGCGTAGTCCAGTGTTTACAGTTGCTAAACACCTTAAACATTAGTGTGTCCACTTCCATTACATTTGTAGAATTAGGACAACATCATTGTCGTAAAAATTCCGCCTTGCAGAGGCTTTTTTCCTCATGAGACTAGCCCAGAGAAGTGAGCTGAACTTTGCGTGCACTTAGCCAATTTCAAAATTCACTTTACAGAAAGGCATAGTTCTGACTGTAAAATGCCATGAAACATTTATTTTTCAAGTACTGTAGCCCTCGTGCAGTAAAACAAAATATCTTGGCTTTGGTATTTTTCATTTTATATTGGATTCTGCACATTTAGAAACAGAGTACCATTTTCATGCTCATTGGCATTTGAGGGTTGCTGTGTTCTGCAGGTTTTCCCCATGTTTCCCAGCAGAAGGTTTCTGCTGCTGACTCTGAAAAGAGCTGCTTGGCAGACATTTTCATCTGTAATGCTGGCCCAACAGTGCATTCCATCTTTATCTTCTCCCTTTCTGCTGGCAGGTGGCTTTGACTTTCTCCGGGAATACCAGTCATCTCCGGTGCCAGACTCCGGCTTGAGCTCCAGCTCCACCTCCTCCAGTATCAGTCTGGGAGGCAGCAGTGGAAATCTCCCACAGATTACACAAGAGGTTGAGGACATGGACACTGGTGCAGAAACAGATGAGAAAGCAAACAAATTAATTGAGTTTCTGACAACCAGGTAATGAAGATAAGCAGAGGATACGTTCATACTCAAAATGCATACTTTCATGTCTTCTCTACAATTATCTGTAGCAACTTAAAAGACTCAAAGGAAAATGACTGAGCTTTCATAGTAATTACAGGGTCCCATTCCTCTTTTATTGGTACTTACAGAAGTAGGTAGGTACTTAAAAGCACTACAGTGTCAGGAACAACAGAAAAAGATCTTGCCTGACAGGAATAAAATGTTTAATTGACTGATAGTATTATGTTCAACAATGAACTAATGGAAGAAGACAGTTTTATTATTATAAAATTAGAAAGGAAGTGTACATGGCATAATGAAAGGCCACGGTGAAACTAATATTAACTACCAACTACAGCCAGCAGATCCTAGGCACAATGTTAAAATAAGAAACAGGGATTTGATTATGCTGCTCTCTAAATGGTGTAACTTATATTTTAAAAGAGAGGTTTTGCAAAATACAGTGTAAGAATATTTATTTACTTGTATTTTGCTCATTAAATCTGTTCAGTTGTATGTTTTCCAGGCTATTGCCCTGGAAATATCTAATTGCCTTTACAGATTATATATTTTAAACTGATTACATTTATTTCAGATAACTTAAACGAAATTTTGCTCTTTGTTTTATGTGTTTCTTTAAGGGCATTTGGTCCACTTTGGTGCCATGAAGATATCACACCCAAAAATCAGAACACCAAGAGTGCTGAACAGCTTACAAATTTTCTGCGTCATGTTGTATCTGTATTTAAAGATTCCAAGTCAGGTAGTAAATTTTTTTGCTTCATAACTAAAGGAATATTCCCTCAAGGTCAACTGAAAGTTTATCCTGTGACTTAGGGGATCTGCTTATGCAGAAGCACAACATATTGTGTGTCTTAACAAGGATGTATGACATACGAAAGAATTGCTTTTGAAAAATCATGTTAGGTTGGTCTGTGGCTGAATGTTAAATCGAATGTTTCTTCAAAGCTGGTGGTAGAAAGCCTTTTGATTGAGCAAAACCACCAGATAAAAGCTCCTCTATGTCCTGTTGGTAAAATGCATCACAGTTACTAAATAAATGTACTTTGTTAACTTTCTTCTGGAAATTAAAGTTCAGTTTTAATTTACTACATTTTTAGAGCTTAGGAAATGTACTGATTGTATTTTGAAAACCAACACAGTTACTAATTAAATATCTTCCAAGATCAAAGCAGAATGCAGCGTCAGTATTTCTATTTAAGATCTTACCCAAACCCTTCTGAAGCTAATAGAAAGACTCCTAATTCAGCTTGGCTTTAGGTTTGGGAGTGTTCAGAAGTTATTGTGTTGCTGCCAGCAAGAACAGTGGATGGCTTGAAAGTTTGTCCTGGAATTGTAAAAAAAAATTAAATCAGATGAAGAATTTTAGGTGTTTGGTTACAAACATTTGCAGACTCAGAATTTTGGTTTTGCAGTTTATTTTCTTAAATTGTGTGTGAAATAAATCTAACCAGTGGGAAATTCTCCCAAACCCAGACATTTCTGCATCTCCATTTCTTACAGGGTTTGCAGGATACGCTACAGTGCATATCCTCCCCAGGGTTGGTTCAGCCTGTTTAGGACCCACAGTAAAGTCTGTCACTAAAAAAAAAAAAAAATTACATACTATTCTTTTGCTTAGGTTTTCATTTGGAGCAGCATCTGAGTGAAGTTGCTTTACAAACAGCTCTGTCAAGCTCTTCAAGACATTACGCAGGTCGCTCTTTCCAGATATTTAGGGCCCTAAAGCAGCCCCTTTCTGCACATGCATTGTCTGACCTCCTGTCAAGATTGGTGGAAGTTATTGGAGAGCATGGAGATGAGATTCAGGTATGCATGTGTACATAATGCTTCTTAGTACTGTTAATTTAATGTATGCTTAATTTAAAATTACCATTTTAATAAGGTGTTCTGGAGTTAAGTGATGCAGAATAGAATGTGGCCTTAGAAAAGGTTACCTCTGAATTTACTGAATCCGTATGTACCCTATGAAAGCCTTCATCATGCTGTTACAATCTTATATAGCTCTAAAGAGAACAACTAGAAAACATCTAGTAAATGTCACTCAAAATTAAATCTTTGTGATGACCGTTTTTTCCCTTTTCACGTCATTAATTTGTGCTTAAGGAACCCATCATTCTATCTGCTGATGTAATCTGACAATGTGAACTAGACACCAACTAATTTCTCAAATATTAACATCTTTTGGAATAAAGAAATCCACACCATCCATAACAATACAAAATTTACATTGACCTAATTTGATCCAGTCCTCTCTTAGTGAACTATGATGTTCACTTGGTTTAGTTAAGCAAACTTTCCTGAAATTTTACAACCAGAGACTATTTGTTGTGAGATTCAAGACTTAATAAAGAGAACTACTAGCTCTTAATAAGAAATAGACTGACATCACCTCCATATTTTACTTAGGTAACGAAACTGCCACAAGATAACGGTAATGTTCTGTCACAACTGCTTGTGCAGAATTTAAATCAGAGACCTGCAAGTCAGAGGTTCTATACGCCACTACCAATCCCCTGATGAGATACGTGCCCTTCTTGCATGCCTTCACAGATCATTCAGAGGCAGAAAATAAAACACATTTGTAGTGACATTTTAGTGTTTGGGGCAGTGGCGTTGAAGTGAATGTTGTTCTTTTTTTCAGGAGAAATGATAGGTTTTCATTAGGTGCCTATTCCTTTTATGAAATGAAGTTTTTAAAATGTTCTCTATTTTGAATGTCTTTGCTGAAATGGTTAACCTCATGCATTGATAGGGGTACGTAATGGAGGCACTACTTACTTTGGAAGCTGCTGTGGATAATCTGTCTGACTGCTTGAAGAACAGTGATCTTCTAACGGTGTTATCACGGTAAGAGCCTGTTCTAATGATGTCTTTTTTTTTAGTGTATCATGATATTAAGTGTGTAGTTCTACAGTCTGACAGCATAAACTTATTTTTATAAGGCTGAGCTCATTTATAACTTTCAGAGAACTAGACCGAGCACATCTCAGCCAAATTTTGCAATAGTTGAAATAATGTTGATAAAACTAATGGAACTTTACAATGTATTGTAAACTCTGCCATGCTGCCACTTGGCTGTAACTTACTTTAACATCTTTAAAAAATAATGTGTTTTTTTCACCTTTGTACCATATACTTGAAAACGTATCTGGGAAGAAACATGTTTTTTGAACCATTGGTTTCGTACAACATGCTGTTCTCAGATGAAGCATTCCCCCAGAAGTGAATAATCATGGTTTGTTCTCATCAGTAAAACTAGGGAGAATTTTGTCCCATGTGTACATAACCCATGGATTTTGCCAGAAGTGTAAACTATCTTTGGGAAACCCTTGGCCTTAGAGGTGGACTTTTGTACATGGAGGGAAATTGCAGGCTCCTTCTGTAACACAGCTGTTGACAGTACTGAGGGAGATGAATGTCCATCTGACTACTAACAGCAACAACAGAACAGGGAACGTGTTTGAAAAATGTCCATAAGTTACCATGCTTTACATGCAGAACAAAAATACAAGGGCTATGATTTCTGAAGCTAGTAGGCAGGGTGCTAGGTAATATAGTGTAATGGCAGAACACAAGTATTGCCTTGTGACAGCTTAGAGGTGGGGAGATACAGCTTCTACCTTCTAAACTAAGCGCTATTTATCTTTCTTTAGTGCACATTTCAGGAAAGAGCAAGATGAAGCAGAAATAAGAAACACTCCAGAAAGCAGTGTGAGGCAATATTCTTTACCCTGACACTATTGATTCCATAAGATCCCCTTCAAGTATTACAGACAGTAGGGACTCATAATACATGAGGTAGGAATGGGATCAGAGGGTCAGGAATTAACTGTTGTCCAGAACAATCTTCCCTTGCACGTATCAACACACCGTGTAAACCTGTACAGATAATTGATAGGGATTGTCTGGATCATCACATGATAGTCCATGAGGAGGCACCAGTCACTGAAATTGAAACACCTCTGCTTTCTGTAAATCATCTTGAAGCGATCTTAGGATACAAGGAGGAGAGGATGCAATGATGACAAGGTTTCTGGGGGACCTGTACAAGCAAGATCATAGGTAGCCATATGACAGGTTTTCTGAGGGTAATGTAGCATATTTGTGGTTCTGCTTAAGATATGCTGGTTTTTCTGCCCACAATTCTCACGTTAGCCAGTAAGCCATTGTGCATTTTGCCTATCAGCTGTGCTGAGTTCAGCGTTTGCTCTACTGATGAGGGCATTTTAAAGACCAAACTTGTTTGTAGTTTTACCACTGCCCCACTGTATGGGCATTTCCACAAGTCACTTCACAGCTCTGTATCTCTTATCCCCATGTTGTTCTTACCTATCTAGACTGTAGACTATCCTGCTCTGGTTTGGTGCAGTGCCACATGAACCTCACTTCAGCCATGTCTGTGGACACTTCTGAAAAAAAATAATAAATACAGGCTGCAATAGACAGTGTGGTGTTTTACTTTTCCTATCTAAATATTTATTTACAGTTTGATAAATACTTAACTTGCACGCAATATGTACAAGTTTCAAGCTGTGTATTCATGCATTGCAATGTATGTTATATATTTTTTGGGTTCAGTTCATCTTCACCAGATTTAACATCAAGCACCAAACTGACTGCAAACCGGAAGAGCACAGGACAGCTGAATGTGAATCCAGCAAGCGGTAACACAGCCACTGCTGAACGAAGTAGGCACCAGCGGAGCTTCTCTGTACCCAAAAAGTTTGGAGACGTGGACAAGTCCTCGGACCCACCGCGCAGTGCCACTCTAGACAGAATTCAAGCATGCACCCAACAAGGCCTGTCCTCTAAAACCAGAAGTTCCTCTTCTCTAAAGGACAGTCTCACTGACCCATCCCATATTAACAATCCAACCAACCTACTGGCCACCATCTTCTGGGTTGCTGTGGCTTTGATGGAATCAGATTTTGAGTTTGAGTATCTAATGGCATTGCGGTTACTGAATAAACTTCTGGCTCATTTGCCACTAGATAAAGCTGAAAACCGGGAGAAGTTAGAGAAGTTGCAAGGGCAGCTGAAGTGGGCAGACTTCTCAGGGCTTCAGCAGCTACTCCTGAAAGGATTCACCTCCCTTACTACCACAGATCTCACACTACAGCTTTTTAGTTTGCTGACACCAGTGTCCCGAATATCCATGGTGGATTCCTCTCAAGCTATAGGTAAAACCAATATGCTTTTCTCATTTTGAGTTTCCATTGCTTTGACATTTGATGACAGGATTAGGCTATCTGCACAAAACCATAAATGGCATTTTTTCTTTCTCTTCTAATACAGCATAGTATACTTTTGCTTTGAGTTGGGTGGGCTTTTTGGAAATTTCATAGCAATATAACACGTTTCTGAAAAGTGCATCCGTTGCACAGTAAGGTTTTGGAGGAGAGCGGTCATGTGTTATTTCACATTTCATTTCTAGTGCTCAGCAGCATATAAAGTCTCTGAGTGCTGACAAAATAAACATATGTAAGGAGATACTGTGACATTTTCTAGAACCTATTTTGGCTAGGTTTTCCACTGAATTATTTTCAGAATATCACAAATTATTTGATTTTAAATTAGTGCTTCATGGCATTTTTCCTAGAAATATAAATATTGAAAACTCTTGCACACTGTTTTGATAAACTACAAGAGCACATTAGTGAGTGAGGAGAGAGGCCTGGATTATAAGGAAACAAGGTAACATTTTGAAATACCCAATTATTTAATTGAGGTTGTGACCACCTCTAACTATATTTCTTGAAGAGAGTTTCTGTATTGTTCCAGGTATTTACTCCTCTGTCTCAGTCAGAAACATGAATATTAAGACAATTGTGCAGGCTTCACAACTAAGTCTTAGCCAGCTTAGACACAGAGTAAGGGGATGAATGCCATGAACAGCCTGTCCATCTCTTAAGCACCTGTGTGGTGCCCATGCTCCAGATTTCGGTTGGGCAATTCATACATGCGCTGTGATGGTACCATCTTTTTCTTTTTCCTGAGTATAGAGGAAGCCTAGGGAAATTCTGCTCCTATCTTAGGCAACTTGTTTCATTGTGTGGAATGAGAGGGAATGAATGGTTAGCAAGATATTCTCATAGATCATATTCTTCCCTTTCAAAAACCAGATTGTGTCCGGACGCAATTTCTTGACTTCGGAGCTCTGAACTCCCACCTGAACTGGAGCAGCTTTTGTTACAGCTCCTGGTTACAGTTGCTGTCTGTAGTTCATCAACTACTTTCAACTACGAGCTGGTGCAGAAGAGCTGAATCCCAGCTCCAGACAAAGCCTTTACGCTAATGGCAGCAGTTGGCGCTTGGTGCACGAGCCATCTCCTAGCTTCAAAAACACCATTTGAGTAGTCTCATCTGACCAGTTCTGTCAGAATTTTGATTCATTATGATAATTATGATGATGATGATGATGATGAAGAACTTGAACAGTGTAAAACAATGGAAGCTGTGCCTGGCAGCCTGACCAAAACAGTTGTTCATTTATCAATACTCACTAAATTTCTTGTGTCTTTTTAGCAGCAGTAATGAAAATGCCACCAATTAAGACTGTCAATAAGCCCGTTAAGTGGAAGAGATAAACCTACTTTATACCAGGAATAAAATACATACTTTTGTGAGATATTTTATCCTGTAAATACCTGTTTGTGCAGTAGTGTTTGCAGAAATATGTTCATGCTTTATAGCAGTACTGTTGCCTAAGTGATATACTGGATTTCCTAAGTCATAAACTGGCTTTCCTGAGTGATATACTGGATTTTCAAATCAAGGCCCCTTTAAGACAAATGTGGCATGGCCACTGGCATTAACAACTTGACAGCGTCTGTGTGAGTTTACAGTTACTGTAATATTGAAACCGTGACCTCCTATGAAACATCAACTTGAAGATCACTGTGGCTCTTGCTGTCCAAAATACACATTTTGTTCTGTATTTTCCTGTTCTAGGATTTCCGCTGAATGTTTTGTGTCTCCTGCCCCATTTAATTCAGCATTTTGACAGCCCAAACCAGTTTTGTAAAGATATAGCCGAAAGGATTGCTCAGGTATCAAATTTATTTACCATTTTGTACATACTCAAACCCTGTAAATGCAGTTGCCTTGTTCTTAATGCATTTGGTTATTTATATTGAATTAGGTTTGTTTGGAGGAGAAGAACCCCAAGCTATCGAACCTTGCACATGTTATGACCCTTTATAAAACACACAGCTATACAAGGGACTGTGCTACCTGGGTAAATGTGGTTTGCCGTTACCTTCATGAAGCTTTTGCTGATATCACTTTGAGTATGGTCACGTATTTGGCTGAGGTAAGTTTTCAAAGATTTTTTACAGCTTTAACTCTTCTGTTGCCTACAAACCAAAGAGCTGAAGCCTGCCTGCAGATTACTCAGGGCACTCTGTAGCTGTTGTTTATAATTAAGAGTAAAAAGCAGAATTTAGCAGAAAGGGAATTACTATAAGAAATCAATACTGAACACTAAAACAAAAGCCAGCAAAGGTCTGCAGGGCTCATACATCTTAAAGCAGCTTCACTCATCAATCAGACAGATTTTCCACTGAAAAAGAGAGAACCTGGACAACATTTATTTAGATCCCACTGAGTAAAACGAGGACTAATTGCAGGAGGTGTTTAGCAGCGTAAATAAGATATCATCTGCTACATTAGAATCTGTTTCTTGATAACCAATTTGTACACACTCCTCTAACACTGAATGGGATCATCTTGCTGCCCAGGTTGTCCCCTGTGCTCACTTACTCCTAACATTTCTTAGGCACTGAGTGTAGAGCTGATGCAGTGTTGTTACTGGGGATCCAAGGCTCAGTCTACTCTTTAACTTAAGGTGACTTGATCTTCTGTCTCCTGTGTCAGATCACTATGAGGACACCATTTTCTTGTAGAGTTCTCAATTTATCCCTTCACTTCTAGCTGTAGTGAGATGCCTTCAGTCTCCCCTCTCATCCATGGAGAAGCCAGTTCTGTATTCATGACATAAATCCACTAGCTTCTTGAGAACAGCTTTGGTTTTTTGGAGCAGATTCATTCTTCCCTCTTGCCAAAGGATCTACAGAAACTCCTCAGGCATCTCTGATACTGACTATCCACAGATTTTCAAGAGCCTGAGATGCCAGGCTGTATTCCCACACTCACTCGGACTTCAGAGTGAACTTGGCCCTGCTGCCTCAAGCTGCAATTCCTCACCTTGTTTGCATGTGGAGGCTCTAAGTAAACAATCATATGCAATCTTGACTGATGGTGAAAGCCATGACTTTCCTGTAGGACACTAAAACAGGACCGTGATGTTTTTCAGTCTGTTTTCTAACTCAAAGACTCTGAAGAACTATTAGCTTTTCAAACACAATTACTCTGAATTCTCCAGTCAAGTGTCTCCACAGCAGAAACTTGTATTCCTAATAAATAAATGATGTAAAAATTGAGTTTTAAACTCTTTCTCCATTTCTTTCCCAGCCTTAGGACAGTGTTTGCCCCTCTGTTTTCCCTTCAGTGCTCTACATACAGCTACTAGTGCTGCAGCACCTCCACAAAGGCCATTGCACATGATCTCGCTCCCCTCAAAACGGGCTTAGACGTGCATCTGGAGACTCTTTCTTTGCGCTTTCCCCTTGCTGTAGGTTGGTGCCATGCTACTATGTTAACAGCAAGTCAGGCAGGTTTTTGACCATAGTTAAGGCACATTCCTCACATAGCACCATCGTTGCAGGATGACAGAGTAGAAGCACAACTTCCTTTCTCTATTTACATTGACTGCAGCTCTGTTGAGTCATGTCTGGGAATATTTGTATGGGCATACGGTAGCTGCCAGTCTGGAGGAGGAGCAAGAGACAAGAAACCATCTTGTTCAGCCTGCTGTGGCCATGAAAAAGATTTTTCCAGCATTCAGAATATGTTTTCCCTTTTCTTCTTAGTTAATCCCCAGACCAAGATAAACAATGTGCTCCTGTCTCCTGTAAACTGACTGTGGGATATACTGTCAATAGGTAAAGCCAAATGGGTTAACAGCCCTACTGGGCAATCTGAGGTTGAATATTATAGCCACTGGTTACAGAGCCTCCAGCTTTAACAATCCTGGCTTAGTCCCCAGTGCTTGGGCCTGAGAAAAACTGTGAGACACACGGTGCTTAAGAATAACAAAGGAAATCTGTGTTGCAACAGCAACCCCTCCAAACACACAGTCCCCCTCAGAAGGGGACTTTCTATTACAAGCTATTAAAATTAGGAGAACAAATGCTCTCAGCAGAAGGTAAAAGCTTCAATTATTGCCATTCAGACAAAAATTTGCATTTAACCTATTTGATGGCAGGTAATTGCTTGTCAGCTAAGGGTATGATCTTGGCATAAAATAAGACATTTCAGCTGTGTTCTTCTTCAAACCTTACTGTGAAAAGCAGTGCTCCTTAATCAGTTTTACATATTACAGCTCCATCCATGAAAAATTAACATTTCTTCTGGAAAAATACTGGGGCATCTTAGTCAACAGATGAGGAAAAATCACTATTTAATAACGCAGTAGAACCTTGAATCTCCGCTACCAAAATCAGCATACAAACACATTACTGAAAGCTTACTTTGATTTTATGTTAGATTTTATGCATATTAATTTTTAAAAATCAACCTTGTAGCATGAGAGCACAGTCATTCTAGGAGCATATCTGAATTGACACGGGTCACATGTTAAACTAGTGATTCATTAAGTCCAGGGTCATGCTTGGACTTAAATAGCTAACGTTACTGATACAGAGGGACAAAAAAACATGTAGTGGATAGTAACATGCTCATGGTAGATGTTTCCTCCTCCTCCCTGTTAGGTAGAGGATTGCTTGTGAGAGAAGCATGACCATTCATAACCTGTTCAAAACCAAGGTATCACTAGAGATTAGAACATCTGTGTTGCAAGGGGAAGCATGTCCTAGATCAGGCATTATCCCACTAACAGTTTGTGTCTCAGACGTGGCTTGTGAAATGCCTGCTTTATTTCCTCAGTAGACACAGAAAACATTTGTTTGTCTGACTAACACAGGCTAAGAGCTGAGCATCTCTTCTCACCTGCTGCCAGATTTGGAGGGGCAAAGGGAACTGTGTCCTGTTGTAGCAGCCCAGCAGCCACATCAACCAGCAGCAGCCAGACCAGCAGGCTCTGCTCTCCCCTTAGTTCTGGGTTAGTTGCTGCTTCAGGAAAGGGATAAATGTTGCTAATGGAGTGTGGATCCCTAAACCCAGATAAGACCTGGATAGTTGCCACACACTAACAAGAGAGGAATGCACAAGTCTTCAAAACAGTTAATATGGACCAAAGTCACACACACAAAAAAAAAAAAAAAAAAAAAAGGCTGACAACAGTTATGATTTCTTCTTACAAATACAGTGGGAACTCTTTGTCCTGGAATTCGCTGATCCAAATGATGTGCTACCAAAATTCCATCTTGCTGCTATTTTTGTTACTTCTGGCAGTAAAAGAATTCTTATTGTACTAAATGCATTTTAAAGTTGCTGTTCTTTTTTTAAACTGAAATACTCTTTCTTGTTACAAATTCATGATGTGTTTAAGTACACACTTGGACTATCAATCACCCCATATATTCATCTGAAAAGTGAAAACTGGCACAGTCCACACATGTTTAGAGTTTAAGGGGCAAGAGCTGCTCAAGTCAGAGGATTCTGTTGACAACAGATTTATACAAACTGGAATGGAATTTAGAAGCTTTCAGAGATGAAGTTCCTAGAACAGCTTTCTAACCAGCAATAGAGGCAAAATTCCCATTATTTCCCAAGAGTTCCTTTTCCTATCACAGAAGTGATTATCTGATGCAGTAGCCTCTGTCAGAAAACAAAAAAATTTCTTTCTCTCATCCAGATAGTTTCTTCTAATCTTTTATTCCTACACTAAAATGGTATACTGGCCGATGTGCTGGATCATATAAGCTATTTACAAGGAAGGAATCAAACCTTCTGTTGCAAGATCCTAATGGAAGGCAAGAAAAAGTCTATAACCCTGTTTTGAAGAAGAATTGCTGAAGAAGTTTTATCCCTCAGTAAAGATATCCATGAGCTGAAAAGGGTTACCATGTAGTACCTTTAATTTAAGAATCCTTGCTGTCTTTTTGTAGAGGAATAAAGCATAGTGCGTTCCATCTGCTGTGCTGTTAATGGAATTTGCCTACCTTGTTTTATGAATCACTAATTACTACTCACTTTTACTGATGAAAGAAAGCAGAAGATACTTAGCAGGATGAGATAGGTGTGTGTCCTAATTGATCATTCCATTTTGGTTGACATGAAGCTTTCTCATTCAATAAAAAGAGGAGTCTTGTCATTCAGGCCAGTGAGGGCATCTAATAAATTACTAGACTTCACTTGGATAACAGTTAAAGTTTTTCTCTGATGGAAGACATGAGACAGCATTGAATTTTTAAAAATAAATGTTTTCGAGATCCTAATATCTCTAGTAACCAGTATTAGACCAACTTTTTTGTTGGCCTGAACAGAAGGATAGAGCCTAGTCTTGAGCCTCTGGTAACCTCCAGCAATAACATTTGATTGCCTCTGAAATTTGTGGGGTGGGACAGGACCTGTCACCAATGAAAGAACATGCTACCTTCCAGGAAATTTTCGGCTGAGTATTTCACACACATGTGCAAACATAGCACATCTGTCTGTACACCTCCTGAATTAGTGTCATGTATATATATGAGCACAGTTGCATTTCCAAGGTTCATTGTGGTATTCTGGGATCTATACTCAGGTGTTCCAAAATTCCGGGATTTAGATCAAGCCCTTTTTTGTATTAGCCTCTCCAGCAAGAGAGCCCAGGGACTGCATCTCCTCCTTAACAGAAAATGTTTCCTTGGCAGTGAGCACTGGCAGTGAAGTATGTTTGGATAAATATATATTGATGTCTGAATAGTAGTAGTTTTGTTTCTTCAGCATGTTTTCTTTTTTCTCACTGACTTTCAGCGAAGGTAGAAATAAAAAGACATTCCCCTGTTTTTATTGGATGTGCTTCCCCAATTACAGTGTAAATTTTACCTACCAGTTTACTCAACTGCCGAATGTGTTTTCTGGATAAGTTAGGGCAGGCATATAAAAAATGCATGTTTCATTATCAAAACAGGCTAGCATTTGGCTCCCAACCTAAAGCACTTTTTTTACTTCACACTTGTATCATCATCACTTGTAAAATGATTGTAAAATGGCATTGCAAAATCAATAAGTGAAGAGAGATTAACAGTACAAACGGTATTCAGGAAACTAGTAGATTTTTCCATAAGAAGAAATGTCTCAAAAATTAGTTATTTTAACTTTTTTTTTAACAGCTACTAGAAAAGGGCCTTCCCAGTATGCAACAGTCCCTCTTACAGATGATCTACAGTCTTCTTAGTTATATGGACCTGTCAGCTATTCCTGTGAAACAATTTAACATGGAAGTGCTAAAAACCATTGAAAAATATGTCCAGGTAAATACTTTATCTTCTTTATATTAACATAGGAACTTAGCAGTATTTGCTATCATAAGTTGTTTTTCTTTATAAGAATTTAAGACTAGATTAGGCGGGAGGACTGCGACTGTCCAGTGTGGTATCTAGTTTATAAACATCCTGATGCCTAATAGGCTGCGCATCCCCAAATGCCCAGCTGTGCGTTCACTATGTGGGAAGGGTTAGGCTGCAGCTACACTACATCAGGAGTAAGCTTAATACCAGGCAGAGCCTGACTGATCACTCTTTTTAATTATTAGTGTGAGGGAGATGTGGCATAAGCACTTCCCTGCAAAGACTTCTGCACCTAATTCTCGGCAAGTGGAAAAAACATATTTCTACTAAGAATTCACAGCTGTAAAGAGCCTGTGTCAAGTCAGCTTTTCTGTTAGAAGGGAAATCTACAATGGCCCTTACGTTTATTCATACTGATTAAGGCATTCAGGTAGGAGTTTTTAAATCCTTTGCCAAGTTGGCCTTGCACTCACGTCTCCCAGGCTGCAGGTCAGTTCCCTAACAATGACATCTTAGGCAAGTCTAGGTCTCTGCTGTTGAAATTATTCTGCAAGTACATACCTTGTTAGTGGCCAAGAGAGAGAAAGAATAGTAATATTCCAATTCCATGTTTTATTTATATGGCAAAAAATATGGACTGCAAAATAATCTTGAATGTGTGTGAATCTTTCTTCCCATTTGCTGATTAATTATATCTATTTCTAGAGCATTCACTGGAGAGAAGCCTTGAATATCCTGAAGCTGGTAGTTTCTCGTTCTGCCAGTTTAGTTTTACCATCCTATCAGCACAGCGATCTTTCAAAAATGGAAATACATCGAGTGTGGAACAGTGCCTCCAAGGAGCTACCAGGGAAAACTTTAGAGTTTCATTTTGATATTTCAGAGGTACTTTTTGTAATTCTGCTACTTAAAACCTTACTTCTGTCATTTGATAATTCTAAAAATGTGCTGTAGTTCCTTAAGAAAGCTGAAAAACTGGGAAAGAAAGGAAAATTACAAACCTGAAAGTCCCTTAAATTCTTATCCACAGTGACATATGTAATGACCCATGCTGAAGGGCTCTTTCTGGATTTTCATTAGATTGGGGGGAGGGGGGAGGAATTATTAGTTGTGCTTAAAATTATCTGGTGGGAAAGCTATTTTGCATTTATATCACCTGTAATATATAAGTATACTATATGTATAAAATCCCCCTCCAAGCATTTTTTATACTTGGATGCCAATGTTCTCTGTAACTGTTAAACATAGAAGTATGTCCTTTAAGGGAGTACTTTCTGATTTCTGACTGAATTATTTTCATCAGTCTTTATCCTGCAAACCTGTACACCTTTTAATTTTGTAGAACTGAATGGTCCTATCAGCCTTAATGGGCAACTCACTTTATTTATAGTTATGAACCTGCATGACATTGCAGCATTATAGACTTTTTCACATAGATAATAGTGAGACTGTGAGTTAAAAGGAAATATGAATATAAAAAGGCATCTTGTACTATTTCTATGAAGAGTTTCCTGTTGTTGTTTCATGTAGGTATAGTTCTAAAAAATGCTGAGTGTCCTATCATCAATCCAAGAAAGCATTTTGCAGTGTGTTGGAACAGGGCCAGCACTCTTAGGAAAAAAAAAACATTAAAAAACATGTGCAAGAAATGTGGATTTGAAATAAATTTCATAAACTTTCTGGGGTTTTTGCTGCTTATGTTAGAAACTAGTTTGACAGTTGCTTTGAGCATTACCTACATGAGCATAAGCACTAGCTACTGGGTATGGCAATAGTTACTGAGACATTCACAGTGGCAAATAACATACATACTGAGTGACATGAAATTTGGTGCACTCCTTGTTTTACCCCTGTATGTGATCTTCAGAGTAATCTTTTCCTGCAGCTGAAGTAATATGTCCCATTATAAGTTCATCCAGGAGCATAATACTAGTGAATAATTACTCTCTGTTTAAGACTCCAATTATTGGGAGACGGTACGATGAACTGCAGAGTTCTTCTGGACGAGATGGTAAACCCAGGGCAATGGCTGTCACCCGAAGCACTTCTTCAACCTCATCAGGATCTAATTCCAATGTCCTTGTTCCTGTGAGCTGGAAGAGACCCCAGTACTCTCAGGTAAACTCCCTTAACGCAGCCCGCTATTCATTAACAACTTGTACTCGGAGCAGCTGAATTAACGCACACTAAGTTCTTAAATGCTTGTGCCCTCTGTCCCCTGCGCGGTGCTCCTGGCTGGCTGGGGCAGTGGCAGCACAGCATCTGACTGACCGTGTGTGCTGAATGTCTTTCTTGGACTCAGAAACGGACTGAGCTATGTCTCTCTTCTCTCCAGCCAGTGGTTTTCTTTCAACCTGTAGGAAATGCATCTCTTTAAGGCCTCTAACTCTAGGTCAGATTTGGCTAAGAATGACAGTTGAGTTCAGATACTAGCAAGGAGAGCAGAGAGACAGCATGTGCAACTTTCTAAGTGTTGTTTTCAGGGGAAATCCTTGGAACAATTTTCCTAAAAGTGATGTTTGATTACCTTATTGATTTTGGTTATCTGTCAGTTAAAATAAAATCATGCAGAATAAATTTATTTAGTGCTTTTTTTTAATATAGCAGATTATACAGCAGTGACTCAGGCCCAGTTCTGCAAAAAAATAATTATGCATGTGCTTAATTTTAAACTTATGTACTGTTCTTTTGAAGTTTTCTTATTATGTTCAATAGAATTAACAGGCTAGTTTCAAAATAATAAACACCAAAATCATTAACAGCTATTTTTATGTTTCCTTGTATGCATAGTTCCTCTGAAAGCAACCCTCTGAGCACTTAATGACTAATTCTTTGGTTGGTTCTTCTCAATTAAAAATTCTTAATGTATGTTTCTAGCCACTGGGAGAATGTGTGGGTAAAAAAATGCTCACTTGAGAAACATCTTGTTTTCTAGAAAAGGACAAAGGAAAAGCTGGTTCATGTCCTTTCTCTATGTGGTCAGGAAGTTGGGCTGAGTAAAAACCCTTCAGTAAGTAGCCTTGTATTGACCATTTCTTTGTTTCATTGTGTCCTAAACTTTAAAAGTGAAGAACTTTGTTTCCCAGAGTTGCCAACCTGATTTGCATAATTTCATGTCACATTATTGTCATTGTCACTTGTACTGGCCCACGCTGCATTTCTCAGCGTATAGACGAGGGAGTGAGTGGCACTCTCACTTAAAGACAATTTACTTACAGAGCGACGTATGGGTTTGCTGTGAGAGATCTGTGATGCTATAGGTTTTACTTACACCGTTTCAGTGGGTAGAGAGTAATGACCTCTGGTATTACCAATTTAGAGCCTTTATAAACTAAAAAATTAAACTACAGAAATAAAATGGGGGTGGGGTGGTGGTGTCTGATTTTTCCCTTAGATAGTAGTTCTGATGTTACTCTTTAAAAATTAATATTATCTGGTGCCAGGAAATGGGCAATAGATCATCCAGGGTAGGAAGCTCTTAAAATAGTTATTAAATATTTTCTACAGAGAAAGGAGAATTTCTAAATGTTTTTGAATAAGCTGTATGCCACTTGTATTATGGTGAACAGGTACTTCATTTCTGCAAGACAGGAACCCACTTAATTTTCACAACCACATTGCAGATACACTTGGTTTTAGTAGGAAAGGAAAATTTATAGCTTATTTTGTTTTCTAATGTCGACAAATTTTTGGACATCATTTTTAACTAGAGGGTTTTTTACGAACTTACTTTCTCATCCCCTTGACAGTATTTTCTTTGCTAAGTTCTCTAAATTTTGTTCCTATAAATGTATACAAACATCCAGGCAACATCAATCTGCAGCCATTAGGAGGTAGCTGTAATATTCTTGGACGAGTTCCTGCAGTATGAAGTTGTTTCTTTGTACAAGTTTAATCTGAAGGCACCTGTCCAACATAAATAATAAAGAGTGTTCTAAAAATACTCAGTGGAGGAATTAGGTGTGTACTGGAAATACAGTCTTCTGAATAACCAATTACAGCTTTTAGGAAGAAACAATCAGAGGGAACAGTTTGTTACAAGAGAAATCCTTTGATTTGTAGGTAATTTTTTCTTCCTGTGGTGATTTGGATCTGATTGAGCACCAGACGAGCTTGGTGTCTTCAGAAGACGGAACAAGGGAGCAGGAGAACATGGATGATTCAAACAGTGAACAACAATTCAGAGTCTTTAGGGACTTTGATTTCCTAGATGTTGAGCTGGAAGATGGGGAGGTACAGTATATTTTCTCTGAAACAGCTTTTTTATTAAACCAGTTTGATATTCTTTCTACTAAACACTATACTCTTCTTGTAACATAAAACTTTAACTGTCTAACTATAAACTTAGTTTTGAGTTCAGATTATTTATAATGTTCACTTAGTGTTTATTTCAGTAGCATAACAGTAAGAGGCTACCACACCCTTCCTTTCTGAATCTACTTTGGGAAACACTGCAAAACTGTTACTGGAGATAAAGCCTCTGTTCTAGTACCTTTTAAGTGAATTTACTTTTACGTGAATTTACTTGAAATTCAATTTTAAAGGTCTAAATTGTTAACAAAAGTATATTTGCTGATTAAAACCCCCTAAAATGAAATTGTTCCAAATGTGTTGGTTTGTGAGTAACCCTCCAAAACATGAATTTCGGCCTTCGGGCTGTTGTTACTCCTGCAACTGCTGATGAAATCACTAATGCTGAGTGATGTACCTTCCACTCCGCTTAGGTGTCCATGATTTCATCATTCGTGCAGGAGCTAAACAGAACCCTGAGGGCCCAGATCAAGTCTTGACAGGTGAAGCCTGTCAGCTCACCTTGAGCTGAAACTGCTAAAGGGAAAAAGTTAAAGAACTGCTGAATTTTGGGGGGCTACACCCTTTAACCTTGCTTATATCAAACTTAGAGTATATCTTTCTATTTGGATGGGAGAGGCCAAAAATTAATATCCATTGCCAAACAAGTCTAACAATTTTATTGCTATTTAAAAGTTCAGAAATTGCTAGCTCTTTTGAAGTACTTAAGGGGCAGATGCTCAGCAAAACCTAAAAGTTTAATGAGTTGTCATAATCTGGACTAGATTTTAACATTAATTCTCTCAGGCATCGCTCTTAGCCCTAAGAAGAACATATGTAGAAGAAGAAATAATCAGTTTTCTCCCTAGTTGAATTACAGTAGTAAAATAATTTTAAGGTAAACAGACCCCTCAGGTGTAAACTCATGTACATCTGAACTTTAATTTTTTTTCCAATGAAGAGAAAGGATGAAGGAATGGAAAGAGATGTAGCAGAGTCCTTATTTTCCAAGTCTATATCAAAATATAGTAGTTTTTTGGCTCACAACTGCCCATGACTTTGCTAAAAAAAAAAAAAAGCAGTTGGCATCAATGATTGAAAATACATTAGGCAAATATTATGAAGGAGCTTTAATGTTCCAAACAATGATAAATGATAAAACAGCAATGCCAGGTTGTTTGTCAAAAAGTATATGGGCCGCAATAATTTCTGTGTCTTAAATGCTTTCAAGATAGCTGAAAGTTTAAATGCCACGTGATGATTTTTTTGTCCAGTGAAATTCAATAATTTCTTCTTTGTCTTCAACAGTTAAAACCATATACAGATTGTGCAGAATAAATCTTATCAAAATGAGTTTACCTTCATGGACTGTGACCCTGCAAAGATTTGTTTTATATGTGTGACTAACTTTAAGACTGAGGCCTAGATTAGTTTTATGTGAAGTAAAATGAAAAATGTAGTATTTTACTTAATATACTTTTAAATTGCCATGGATCTGAGAGCTTGCATTCCAGGGCTTAGTCCAGGCTGACTTACTGATATTTTAAATAGATACTTTATTCAAATTCAAACCTGGTATAAGAGGCTACATCTCTAATCACTGAGTTGAAACTGTATCATTTGCATCAGGTTTGAATTTGATATATTCATAAACATGAATAAAACAGCATTAGAAAACTTAAGCCAGCAAGAGCACACATAGCCTTTCCAAAAAACCTTATGATTTAAACAGGCCAGTGATGCTTGTATCGTCCCCAGACCACAAGATGTACTTGTTTGAAATTTCATAAAGATGTGAAAGCAGGTAATGGTTCTTTTCAAACTTAAAAGATAGGCTGAAGAGTTGAAGTTTCTGTGATAATATTAGTTACAGTTGTAGGCAAATGTTTGTCTATGTTGTCTTTAATACAGTAATTTTACATAGATTCTTTCTATTTGTTTTTCTGTCCGTTATATCTGCTACCCAGGAACTTCAGGTAAGAATGCTACTTGAACTCAGATGTGCCAGTATATGTTATGCCTTCTTGCAAACTTGTATTATAGAATAACATCATAGTTTTGTTGTTGCCTCCCCTTCAGTGTGTGCGTGGGTGGGTGGGTGTGCGTGTGCTTGCACTTCTGACAGGTGCTTCATTCTGTGTCTTGTATTAGAAATATTTTTGAGGTCTTCTTCAAAGGTTCTGCTTCACTTTATGTTCATTTTTGACTTGTTCAACAATCTTCACAAATTTTAAAATACGTTAATTCTAGCATCAGCATTTTTCAAATTGAGCCATAAATAATGTGTAGAAACAAAAAACCTTTGTTATTTATAATATAGCAAAGTTTGGGCTGTTTGTTTCCATAGGCAAATTATATATAATTTCCAGTTTTTCAGTTGTGGTATATTGGCTCCTGTTAGCATCTTGCTAAAGCTGATACTTGAGACCTCTTCAGAAACTTTACATAATTGCCTATCAGCCTGAATTTAATTGAATAAATTAATTAATTCATACAGCTCAATTTAATTCAGCCGTACTCATACCAACTTTACAGGACTCATTTAGCCTGTGAAGAAAACTGAAAAGGCACATCAGTGATTACCAGTTTGGGACCTAAACTTGCAGTTTATCAATATGTAGAGAGAACTGAAATGATAGAGAATTGTAATGAGTTGTACAAATGATCAAAAATCAGCAACAACAGCATTTTGCATATTTGTTTCTGATAGTTGGTACATCAGTTATTATGCAAACAACAATCTTTTGTCTCAAAATCCCTGTGCTTGAAAAGATAGAAGCATATGGAGGTAGTGCCTTACTATGCAGTTCCACAACACTTTTGCCTAGACCCTACAATATTAGTGCGACTCCATTAACTTTGCATACTTTGTCAATACAGTAAGGTAAGACTTTGTGTGAAAGAAGTTTTGCATGGTTCTTCCCAGCTTTACGGAGGAGCTGCGCTGCTCTCCCCCACACAGGGTTACTTCCCTTTTTACTGCCCTTTCTGTGTCTCTCCTTTCCCCTGGGTTGTGGTAATGTTTGAAGTGGCTGCGATGGCACGTCTGCTCCTTTACCAGAGGGTGGTGATTGTGGGAAGTCCTGTGTGGTACCTGCTCACTGCTGGCCAGACACGTTTATAATATCTGACTGTTTTCTTTTGAATTTATGTTTGTTACTGGTGGCTTTTCAGATAGAAGATAGCTTTGCTCCCGCTGTAGATAAAAGTGAACCAGCCTCTCAAATGCGCCTTCCCTCCTGCTTGTTAACTGTGAAAGAAAGACTGCTTAACAGACTATAAAAACAACTCCATCTTCATAGACATGTGTTGACCTCTTGTTTAAATTCAGTATGATTCTGCGTGCCCCTAAAGCAAGCTTATGCTAAGCCAAATACCTGCAGTATTTGGGTTATACTGTTTCATCTCTCTTACCCTTTTCCCTCACTTTTAATTCACTCCCCCTTCTAACTGCATGTCCTAGAAGTGTCCCTTTTAATTTCCCTTCTTTCTGTTGGCTTCCTTCTTTAAGACATTGCAGAATAAAACTGCAACAAGAAGTATTCCTGTAGACATGGACTAGAAAGTTTACTGGTAGCTGTACTAGGCATCATGAGTATCAGGGTGTTCTGATGGTCATCTTTGCTTGCTTGCTTATTTATGTAATTTTGTCATTTCTTAGTTCTGATGTATTTCTGGAGGATGCCTCATTGCTGCATGTGTCCTCCAGCCTTTGTGGGGGAGGATGGACAGCCAAATAATTTGTTAAAATAAGTAGCTGAGAACCCAATAGTAATTTCTATGATTTAGAGAGACCTAATTTCTTAAATCTTAGGTGTGTTCTGTTTTCTTCCTGCACAAAACTACCATATGATCCCAGTCCTGGGATGAAAACACAGGGTTCTTCCAATAATGCATTGGGCTTCATAACAATTTCATGTTCATTTGCTCTTGTATACAATGCATTCCTTAGTCCTACACGTTCTTGTGGATTACAGTTCTTGCATTTCTGGATTATCTTTTTCCTAGAAAATATATATTTTTTTTTTCCTCATATTTGTTCATGAATGGTGAGCTTAGTGTTATGAAACTGAACTTTCCCTCTTTCTAATCATATTCAAAAGTCCATTGCATTAAAAGGCAGTGATGCAAAATAAGATCTATGTGTGCAAGTTTGTTGATCGTTAAGGAGGTAAGATTGCAACTGAATTAATTGCACTTTATGCAGTTTGGTCCCCATTCAGTAAATGTCTGAGTAGTCCTGAATGGGGATTACTCAAGTGTTTAAAATTACAAATCTGCTTAAGGGACCTTACTGAACTGAGACCTCTTTCTCTATGATTACACATAATTTTAATCTGCATAACCCCAGGAAATACTAATAATCATTGATTTGATAATAATATTTCTGATTTTTTTAGGCTGAACTATATTTTTGTCAAATTCATATTTACTGTCAATTTGGATTTTCAGCAGTTGGTTTGCTTGTTTAAGAGTGATGCATCTTACAGAGCCTTGTTTTAAAGAGCCAGCCCTGAACCTTAAAAAGAAACTTTTCCAATGTTGATGGAAAGTTGAGGTGTTTCACCTAGATAAAGTACCCAAAACTGGAGCTGGATACTTCTGGGTAGACCCTTCATGCTGTGTAAGGCCCCTTCGGCCTCTGCAGGTCCATGACAGGAGCAGTTGTGGGCCATGCTCCTGCATTTGCAGGAGAGGAACACTTGGCTAGACTTGAAGAAGGGAGTGAGAAAATTAGCACAATTAGGGAAAAAGGATACAGTCCACTGGAAAATACATGAAGTAAACAAATGGAAAAATGGTGGAAAACTGTCATTTTTATACGTGAAAGAAATTAAGTGATCTTTGTATCAGTTCAGCAGCCTAACAAATAGTTACGTGATTTGCTTAATGCACTCAGCTTTACATAACTGCGTGTGGGATCAGAACTGAAAGCCAGTATAAAATCTTTGATCCATTTGACTGTGTCCTTTTTAAAGTGTGAAATCTCAGGCAATGCTAATCAGGTTATTGCCAAAGTATCGTTTAAATAATTCAAATAAATTCAAGTTACAAAATTAAGCAATATGAGCTTAGAATAAATGTTTTAAAAGATGCCCTGCTTTAGCTATTATCTTTTGTGTGTAAATGAAGGGTTCATTCAAATCTACTTGTCATTATGGTTATGTATATAATGCATAGAATCTAAAATCTTTAACATATGTTTCTCAGTTGAACCATTGCTATGAACTGTGCTCCTAATATTTTTAAACATTATGGAAAAATCCTTTAAAATTGCTGCCAAACTTTTCTTTTGCCTGTCATTGCTCTACCGGTATTGAGGTGTGTGTATATGTGGACTTACAAAAACAAATTCTTAAATCAGCAAATGCATGAAAAACATCTAATATTGAAAAGAATGAATCTTCATTTAACTGTCATTTCCATGCTTCTGCTCTTATCTCCAGGTGAAGTGCTGGAAAATTATAAATGCTCCTGTTACATTATTGCTTAACAAAATAATGTTTATATCAAGTTTGAATTATATATTTACGTAAGAATATTACTTGAGCTAACTTTGATCTAATGATTAGTAGTTTGTATATGATGAGTTTCAAACCAAGGAAGCTGACCCGATATCTGATTTCAGGGTGAGAGCATGGACAACTTCAACTGGGGAGTGCGCAGGCGGTCCCTGGATAGCCTGGACAAGTGTGACATGCAGCTGCTGGAGGAGAGCCAGCTCTCAGGGAGCACGCCCAGCCTGAACAAAATGAACCATGAGGACTCCGATGAGTCATCGGAGGAGGAGGACCTGACCACCAGCCAAATCTTGGAGAACTCAGACCTAGTAAGTTGCAAACGTGCATTTAAGAATAGATAGGGGTTTGGTTGTAAATAAGCTGGGCTTTTAGTTTTCTCTCCCCAGGTGCAATCAGATCAGCTGAAATTGGGGGGTAGCACTCAATGCGGTGTTTTGTCGCTGCTTGATTTTTCCTTTTTTGCAAATATAAACAGGAATTTTAATGCAAGGTTTGAAATGCAGGAAGCATCAGATGTGATTATTTGCCCTTTCCCCCACAAATTACTATGTGACAATTTTGCACAAATGGCCAGTAGTAAATCTTTCTGATGCGTCTAATGCTTAAAGAAATAGGACAAGACTCCAATTGGGTAAACAGTGTCAGGTGTTCATTGTTCACTTCTGGGATGTTTGCATACAGTTTTTATGACAAAAACATTGAAAGCGTTATAATATGTCTGTATGTACAAACTAAGAGAGCCACCATCGCTTGCCTTTTAAGACAACATCTGCTTTGCTTGTTCATAAAAGCAGTGCGTGGCAGGGTATCTGTATGCTCAGTTCTTCTGTTGTCTTTTAAACAGATTATAACCCTTTCCCCATCTGAGGACACAAATCATATTGACTCACTTTCTACATCATGTGACACAACCTCAGCAGACCCTCATCATTTTAATATAGGAACGTCTAGCTTTGATGTGTCTTTGCCTGAAATGAATAATCTCCAAGTGTCTGAAGGATCCAAGGTGAATACCTTTTTACTTTCAACTGCAGCAAATTTTGTATAACACCCAAGTTTATTTTACTTACACTTTCGTGGAGGCTTTGATCTGTGAAAGCAAGTACATTCTGACTTTCTGTATATAACGGCATAGTGCAATACGTTCATATGCTCCAGCACATCCATACCCTTTCCTTTCTACTTATACTTGCTTTATTAAAAGATTTTATTTATTGTTTCTTATGTACGTTGTGCTACATATGCACCAAGACAATACAAGCTCATTGGCTGGCAAATTCATGAACTGGTTACAAGTTGCAACCCAAAGGGCATACTCTTCTGTTCTTCATGCTGATTTAAAAGAATGATATGCCAACTCATGTGGTGGGTGTATGCATGTATTCTCTGAGATTTTTTTGTATGTGGGAACCTATTGTACAGTTGTGTGCACTGGATTCAGTTCTTGCCTTTTGGCAGACACTCAGAAATTTTAAATTCATGACCGCAAGATTAAGCCATCTGGGGTGGGGGGAGGCAAGATTTGCAACGATACAACAACCATGTTCAGCACAGTTTATTTCAGACAATTGTATCAGAAGATGAACATAATGTAAGGTTGGTAAATAATTATCAATATGGGGATGGTTTCTTTAATTTTCTGTTTAATAATACTTGTTTGTGAGAGATCAGGTGAACCTACTCCTCTCACTGTCTCTCCAGAAATATTATCGGGGGGGAGGGGCGGAGGTGGGAGGTGTCAGAGGCTTTATGACACTGTTGCCTTATCAATACAGCTTTCTCCATCATGTCTGAATTGGGAGGCTTCTGCAGAATGGGGCAGGGGAAGAATATAGTTGTCTTGTGTACTCATTGGCTTTCATTCCAGTTCTTGCCCTTGGTCCCCTCCAAATGCAGCCACACAAAAAATTGATACAGTACTACTAGCACTGCAGATTACTGAAGTACTGGAAACTTCTAGTGAACAGGTTATAGAAAAGGAGGTTGGAATTGGGCTGAATATTGAACAAATTGTTTGTGTCAGAAACCTCCCCAGGAGGAAGAAAGGATAGGAGGAGGGAAATGTGGGTAAGGATAGGAAAGGAGGGGAACTTCTCAAAATAATGGTTGTGGAAAAGATAAACTCATTATCATTTGTCAAAACAAGTTACCACGTGACAACCATAAGCAGCAGAAGTTGGCAGAATTTCAGTTCAGGAAGCTGCAGTCAGAACAGATACGTTTGCAGGTGGTGACTGCAGCTAATCTTGTGCATCCAGCTGCAGTAGCTGTTGGTACGTGCATTAAGAATTGCAAATCACGGTTCATGAGTTTCATATATGCCTGGGGTTTCAGAATCTTTACTGTGAAAATTTCTTTAACGTCCTAGTACCAATGCACCAGTGTTCATCAAAAAAATGAAAAGCTTTGGAAAAAGTAAATAATCAAAGAATGTAAAATCACAGCAGTTTCTTGTGGGATTGACAGGCAAATTCAGCTAGTCCTGAGACAGGTTCGATACTAGTGAAATACATAACCCAAGTTGACAGGGATTTGCCAGCATTGCAGATTTTTTAATAGATAACTTCACACAGAATGCCTTCTTAGTGTTTTTTGCCTCAAAGGTATTTCCTTCTAGTATGCATACTTCTGTATTTTTACTTAAAACAAATGGGAGTCAGAATAAACAAAGTTAAAATGCCTGGGTTTATATTTATTTTAAGGAAGAAGTCATCCAATTTTTAGTCATAAAACTTGAAACTTGCACCTAAACAATTTTTAATTTGATAAAACAAAATCTGAGCTCTTTCCTGTTTCTCTTTTCCTCTGAGTTCTTATTTGCAGAGAGCTGATGGTACGTCAGCAATGCAGAGGAAAATTTTTGTTGCTTCTTTAGTGCTGTACAAAAATGTTTAGTTGTTGCATCATAAGCAAAACCAAAAATATCACCCCAACTTTTAAATAGATGCAGTGAATGAGAGCAACAGACTGATTAAGTAGGCCTTTTCTCAAATGTTTCAGTGCTAAAATCCAGCTGTTATTGTTAATGGCACGAAATTAGTTAAGCTTATTTTCTATTAAAGACAGTGATCATAATAATGAAGATAGTATTTGTAAGGGATTAGAAGGCAGTGATGGATAATGCTATGAGGGATACAAAAATTCAGATGGTGGTATTTTATATATTTTTCAAGTTATCTAAACTCACTCATTTCTGGAAGTGTACTCCAATCCTGCGTGAATATTCAGAATCCACTTTTTATGTTTCTTTTTAGGCAAGGTAGGAGGTGTTTGCTTCCTTTTTCTTCCTCCCTTACCCTATCCCATCAAAATGTGTTTTCCTCATACAAACACTGTCATTGCAGTGAACAAACCAATGTTTCTTTCAAGCTAATATTTCGTATTTGAAAGTGGTCAGTGCTAACTACTTCTTGAAGAAGTATGAAACATTTACGCTTGTTGCCAACTGCTCTGCTTCTTATCCTGGTAATTCAGCCATATAGCTTTCATGTCTCTTTTCAAGATGGTTTTGCTCTCATTCATTTCATTCACCCTGGACTCAGGGATATTCCTATCCCTTTTGCTTAGAAAACAAAACAAACCAAAAATATCCCCTTTCTCCTGCTTAATTTCTGATCCTGTCCTTTCTGATACAAGTCTTGTTTAATTTTTAGACATGCAAATCCCTGGAATTTATCTGTAGGATCCAAGCAGGTCTGATAACCTGGAGAGGGCCACTTTTCTCTTTTAATTCCACTTGCCACAGATTTCCCCCCCTACCAGCTCCTAACACATCTATGCACATGCACATATGCATATTTGCACAAACATACACCTTATGAGATACCCCAAACAGAAAAGATAAAGAGTTTGAGCTACCCACTGCAGTCACCCTCCGGGAACCACTTTGCAGAATGCTATGGAGGATGCAGACAAAAGGCAAAAGATTAAAACTGAAACAAATTTGTTCAGACTAAAAATGCAAGAGAAATTGGAAAGTTTCAAAAAAAAATCAAGAGCTTTAGGTGCTAATGGCTGAAAAAGGAAGGAAATGTTAGAAGCATGATCCTTTTAATGGCCTGTAGAATGCTTTGGATTCCTCTTGGATGGAAGTTATTATGTAAATGACATGCTAAAAATAATTCTCAATTCTAAACTTGCATATAGACTTCCAGACAGTGGTTGTTTTCAATATATTTTTAGAGGCTTTAATACACTCTTGGACACTATAAAGTGGTAAGTGACAAGGACAGCCTGACAGTAACAAGAACGCTATTGTTTGTCCTGAAAATATACTTCCCTGCTATGTTGCCAAATGCATTGAAATCTGAAATTCTTTGCTAAACAAACTAAGTTGAAGAAATGCCTTCAAAATAATATTGATCCAAGGCAGCAAGTTAAGAAAATACTGTATTTTTGAAGAAGTGTAACTTGATTCATGTCATGGTATTAGAAGCCATCGTGCAGCAGGAAAACTATGATATAGTTGCCATCACAGAAACGTGGTGGGACAACTCACATAACTGCAGTGCTGCCTGCTGTTTGTGAACAGAGAAGGACTTGTGAGCGATGTGATGGTTAGAGGATGCCTGGGACACAGTGATAACAAAATGATAGAATTCTCAGTTCTTGGAGAAGTAAGGAGGGGGGTCAGCAGAACCTTGGACTTCCGGAGGGCAGACTTTGGACTGTTTAGAAAGCTGGCTGACAAAGTCCCTTGGGAGGCAATCCTAAAGGGCAAAGGAGCCCAAGATGGCTGGATGCTCTTCAAGAAGGAAATCCTGGAGGCACAAGAGCAGGCCATCCCCATGTGCCAAAAGAACAGAGAGCTTTGGCTGGATCTCAGAAAAAAGAGGAAAGTTGATGAGCTTTGGAAGAAGGGGCAGGCATCTCAGGAGGAGTACAAGGATGTTGTGAGGTCATACAGAGAGAAAATTAGAAGGGCTAAAGCCCAACTAGAACTTAAATTGGCCAATTCTGTGAATGATAATAAGAAAATGTTTCTATAAGTATATCAACAAAAGGAGAGCCAAGGAGAATCTCCATCCTTTACTGGATGTAGGGGGAACCATAGTGGCAAAGGATGAGGATAACACTGAGGTACTTGATGCCTTCTTTGCCTCAGTATTTAATAGCAAGATCAGCTGTTCTCTGGGTACCCAGACCCCTGAGCCAGAAGGCAGGGATGGGGAGCAGAACAAAGCTCCCATGATCCAAGAGGAAATGGTTCTTGACCTGCTCAGCCAATTAGACACGCACAAGTCTATGGGGCCAGATGGGGTCTATTTTAGAGGAATTAACTTATTAATTTGCTGTTTTCTAAGACATCATCATTCACTCCCCTAGGTTGAAGCTGTACATGAAGAACAAGATGCAGCAGTCCATGAGGATGACTTTTCGGGGTCTACAAATGAACTCCCTGGAGCATTTGAATGCAGTGATAGCCTTAGTCTGGATATGACAGAGACTGAAGAGAAAGTTGACAGGCTGGAACAATTTGCTCTTGCTAGGTACTTGTATATGCTATTATTCATAAAAGTTCTTTTACACTGTACAACAAAGTGGTTACAAAGTTTTAGTTAATGGAATGGCTATTTTGGTCACAGGAGTTCAAAATTCTCATGAGTTTAGAACAGTGAGAAGACAATGCCCTGATTACCTGCATAATTATCACACAACTCAAAAGAACCCCAAGATTTTCCTTCTAGGAAAGACAAGTTACTATTTGTACATACATCTATGCAGTTAGTCATTATATATGTAATACATTTAATTAAAAGAAAAAAAGGATTTTTAAAGATTCACAGTAATGGAAATACTGCTTAGTTAGCTGTTTGACAGATCAGCCATGTATTCATCCTTCTGATTTCCTATGGGTCATAAAGAAGTCACAATACTGTCAAAAATCCCATCTGCATACTCTTGAGGCTGCTGGTGAGCATGGCTGGACCCCAGCATATGTTGCAACAAAGCATCAAGATTTTTCCATGCCTTGTGGAGCTCTTTCAGATTTTGGATGCTGAGTTAGATTGCAGCGAGCCTGTGTTTATGGCAAGGAACGGAAAGGAATGAGGATATATAAAGAAGCCCTCTCTCTGTGTGCCACATGTTTCAGAATCACAGTTCTGGTTCTTGGGAGCCATGGGAAGTATTTCTCCATCCCAAAGGATAACACACAAGATCAAGTAGCTTAGTACCCCTTAAAAATGGTAGTCAGCCTGTTTCACTGACCACGGAGTGCCAAAATAATGCTCTGTCCTAAGAACAGTGTGGAGAAGAGATGGATCTTCTCCAATCCATTACACTGGGGGGAAAACAAACAAGTCGGTAAATGCAATGTTTGTACACGCTGAGGTTCTTTTCGGTACTTCTGCTATACATTATTATAACCATATTTTCCTAGAAGAGGAGTTTTTCTTATGGGCTCTATCCTCCTGTGAAGTTTCAGCCTTCTTCCTCCAAAAGATGGTACAATAAAACAATTCAAGTATTCTGGAATGGAGGAAGATAGATGATGATGGCCTAAAGATAGGGGTTCTGATGTGGAGGTTTTTCTCATTGTAGCCAACATCTTGCCAGCTTCAAAAGTAACTTGAAAGTTCTTGGATATTTTTAGAAAGGTGCTGTAATTGATCCTATGATTATCACTCTCTGTTACAGTGTATTGTATCTGCCACCTTCTTGGTATTCACTTTTTGTCACAGTTTTTTTTTTTTTGTCTCCTTCAGCTTTGGAGATGTTGATCGAAATGCCTCCCCTCCTCCCTCACCGTTTTTTTCTGCCATCCTTGCTGCATTTCAGCCGGCAGCATGTGATGATGCAGAAGAAGCCTGGCGTAGTCATATCAACCAGCTCATGTGCGACTCTGATGGTTCCTGTGCAGTTTATACATTTCATGTGTTCTCTTCCCTGTTTAAGGTGAGAAAATAAGTTTAAGACAGAAAATCACAATGTTTAGATTGTGTCTGGCTATTGGGATGGTTCTTGATAGTAGTACCAGTAATGAAGTACAAGGTATGTAACCATTGTGATTTTGCATGCTGCAGAATTGCCATACTAGATTTTCATGCAGAACTGTCTTCTAGGACCATTTTTTCATAAAAATAGTATGTAATTCATACTTGCAGGTTTGGAGATAACATTATAAAATGTGGATCCACTTTAAAGAGGATTTTCTTCAGTACTTTACAAACAGCCTGAAACAATAACTGCAAGAGACAGGAAATAGCTTTTTAATCTCAAACTATTGTCAATCTGTTCTTTCATCTCAAACTGTTGAAATCCCACCATGCCCATGCAAATGTCAACATTATTAAATATTCTGTACCTAATCATCTGAATAGAAATATCCAGCTACCATCATGTAACATAAATTCCAGAGACTGAGTCTGAAGACTAAAAATACATTTTTTCTTTGTAAAACTGTATGCTTGTAAAGATAAGCATCTTGCAAAATGATAAGGTAAAAAAGGAATCAAATGTACAAGCTGTTCGAAGGAATGACTGTCTGGTTTTACCTGTAATTAGTTTTAAAACCTTTTTTAATTGTTTCTCCTGCTTTATATGAGGCAGCTGCAGGATGTTTAGCATGCTGCAGCAGTGTACACAGCAGCCCGGTAACCATACAGAGTTTAAGTACCCATGATCTGAGAGTACACAATTTCTTATTAGCAATGAGTACCCTGCTAATAAATATACAATCGTAAGATCTTTCTGTATCCTTAAAGACTACCCTTATAAGAAAGAAGCATCATACAATATGAATCTCTTCTCCATCCGGTTTCCTCTGTGCTCCACCGAAGTTAATTGCATGTCTTCTCTAGCTGAACGCCGCGTCCTCCTTTAAACATTACACCACTGTAAACATGGGTGCCTTACAGGCGTTTTTTTAAACACTGATAAATAACCATTTGGAAGGAAAAAACTAGTACTGACTTGAGTGCATGACAGTTCAACTTTGAAAATGAGTCCTGTGTTTCTTCATGATGTGTATTTCAGCTTTTTTGCCATTACATCATTCCTAGAGGCTAATAGTCCTGTTTAAGTGTTCTGAAAGTTATTTGACCTTTTTGTTCTCTTTGAATAGGTGAGAAGAAACTGATGTCACACTTCTGAAAACTAAATAAATAATACTGTGTAGTGCGAGACCTAAATATTACCTGTAAAGTACTTTTTAACTCCAAATCCTGGCATGCACCAATACATTTGCTGTTGTGCTTGCCCTATATTCAAAAGATAGCCTACTCATTTTCTTCAGTTGCTAGTGGGGGAGAAAGATACAATACTGCTCACAAAAAATATTCAATAACAGCAAAACCTGAATAACAGTAATAAAAATAAGGTGTTAATAGTATCAAAATCCCAGAATTTTCTAGCTGCAGTCACAGTCATATTTTTAGTTTATGAAATTGCTTTGTTCTCCTCTTCAGGGTTAAAACATAGGAGTATTATTTTCCCAGGTTTTTTTTCTTAAGATCCCAGCTTGTCTGAAATTGTATTGCATTTGTGCCATCAAACTTTGCTACTCATCTGCTAACTTAAAAGACTTTTGACCCTCACTAACAGGAAGTTTCGGAAACAAGCCCAGTATGTGCTAGGCTTGCAATGCAAAGTACTGCCAAAACATTTAACTGTGAAACAAAATCCTTGTTTGGAGGAGCCTGTCAACTAAATACTTGGTGAAGTGAAAGAAGTGCATTTTCCAGGGCACCTACATTTCAGTCTGCATCAAGTTAATGGTATTTTGGATGTTTGCCCACAACACGCTAAACTTGTTTAAAATTCCTGAAATTATTGAAGTACTTTTCCTGTAAACGAGTCATAGCTCGGAGATCTCTGGATTATCTTTACGGCTGCCTCTTTGTATTCCATCAAATCAAATGTCTTCCAGCAGACCGGCCAGTTCCAAGACAAGTAGATTTGAGAGCTAGCAAGTAGTTTCCACAATCGAGCCCTTTGGTTATGAAAAGTCCTCTTCCCAGAAGAGGAAATCTGAGGTTAAGAAGAAAATGTTCTGAGAATATTTTGTTATTATTTACATTGACACAAAGCAACTACATGCAGGCATACACCTATTCATAACATGCCCACAGTTGGCATTACTATTCACTGTACTCCCATTTCACAAAAATATATACTGCATTCAGACCTTGCTTGAAAGATTTCAGCCACTGTAATCTGCACCCAGAAGGACATAGCTGAGATGAGAACTTATTATAGAACTGATAGTCCGTGTAATTGCAAAATAAATATATTTAGTTAAGTACTATACATGGATACCAAAGTACAGTCTCTCACTGTTTCACATTTGAATACTTTAAAGCACTATCCAGGACTGTTATCTTCTTTGCTGTAGATTGACTGTTGCTTTTATGAATATCTGAAAAGGAGAGCGGTAAAGGAAGAATATGTTTTCTTGAATCTAAACAGTAGACTGGTCAACTTTTGATGAAGCCATGACGGGAATGCTTTGATGAAGTTATTTTCATAAAATAAACTAGAACTGTTAAAATACATGAGTAGATGTGTGCTGGAAGGGAACTGAAGACTTCATGTTCCTTGTCTTGCCCAGTACAGGATCAACTATAACTTTCATTCCAGTCAATTTTTTTTTAACTTTTTTCTCTAGACTGTTCTTAACCTTTAGGCTAAGGTGGAACTTCACAACGTTCCTAGGAATGTACTCCAATCCTTAGCTCTCCTTATTGCTTGAGAACTTCTCTTTCTGTATTTTATGCCCGTGGCTTCTTGCTCTGTAGACAGCGGTACTCTTCTCTTCTTTGCAGTTGCTGCTTATGTTTGAAGACCATTACCATGACTTCACCTACCCCAAACTTCTCTTATTTAACCTCAGTTCTTTCAGCCTTTCCCATAAGTCACATTTTCTAAACTTGTCACTGTTGCTATGGGCTGTCTTCAGTTAGTCTGTGTATTACTTGAAAAGCAAGAGCAGGTTCTGTACTTCAGCCTAAGTTCTTACCAATACTGACTAGAAGAGGTTTACCTGTTTTATAGAAGGTATTCCTGTTTAAAAAGTTCTCTCTGCTAACTGCTGTGCACCAGTTAATTATTTTGTACTTGTAACCCGATCTAGTATGCAGATCTTGTTCTACAAAATTCTGCCTTCCTAGTTATTCCCCATTTTAAATGTGCTCTGTGGATTATTTCCTCCTAGGTCTACAACCTTGTCCTTCTTTCTTTTCCCTGCACCACTTCTCCACTTCATTAAGATCAGCTTGAATGCTAATCCTGGCTTCTAGGGAGCTTACAGCCCCTGCAGCTCAACCATCCATGCAGTTAATAAGCATCTTGCATATTCCATTATTCAGTATTTTCATTAATAACTCGGTTAGTGTCTGCGACAGTCCCCAGTGGAATCCTACTCAATTTATCTTTCCAACTGGACAGTGAGCTGCTGATAATTAACTTCTGAATATGGCTTTGCACATCTACTTACCTCTAGACCGAGTTTCTCTGCCTTACTTCTAAGAGAGTAAATTAATATATAAAATATAAATTGCTTCTCCTAATATAAAATTTTAGCCTTTCATGAAAACTAAATAGTTTGATATGATTTGTTCTGAGTAAATCTGTACTGCCTATTATTCATCTCTCATATGTTCCCCCGTTTCCCAAACTTTGTGTTTAATTCTTTTGCTCTTGTTTTTTTGAGAATCACTTTCCTTAGGGTTTTTACAACACCCTGTGTTCTCTGAGTTCTCAAAGATATTTGTTATGGCTCTTAGACCTCTTTACCAAGTATTATAACTGTCATAGCATGAATTTCCCTAATCTGCAAAGATGTAAAAATATCCAAGCACTTACTAGCAAGATCTGTTCTCCCCTGAGTTTTCATAGATGTCTCATTGTCACATGTACACAGATGCCCTTTCTGGGAGCAATAAGGCAAAAGAAGGCATTGAACACATCAGTCTTTTCAGTAGCATCTGTTAGCTATTTCTCTCCATTATGATTCCTTGGCCTTGCTCTTAATTATTTCTGGTTTGCTTCTTGACATTCTCTCTTTCTCTTACCAGTTTATTTGGCATCTCCCTTTCTGATTATTGTGCCTACATTGCCATGGTGTGTTTGGTACCCAAGTTAATAATTTAACACAATTTTACTTTCTGTTCTTCTTTTTTTGCATGAGTATTTGCCTGAATTAAATATTTGTGATTTAGCCAGATGTATGTCAATATATTTTCTATCTTTCAGTGGTATAGAATGTGCTTCTGCCCTCTTTTTTTTTCTCTAAAGGAATGTCTACCTCTCATTATCTCCTTTCCCCATGAAGTTATTTCTAATGGGCTCCTTCCTGCAAAGTCTGAATGCGTTGAGGTTGGTTGTGTTATTTCTGCGGTCTGTCTCCTTCACTGCCTCAGATTCATAAACTCAGTTACTCTTCCCCAGGAGGGTATTGCAGTACCTAAACAGGTTACCCAGAGAACCTAAGGAAGCTCTGACCTTGGAGCTTTCAAGACTCAGCTAGACAAAACCATGGCTGACCTGATCTAGTGATGGCAATAGTCCCACTTTGAGTTGAAGGTTGGATCGGATGTTCTCCAGAGGTCCCTTTCAACCAACATCTCTCGGATTCTGTTCCATAATCTGTCTTTCTAAATTTCCTTCCACTTGTATGTTCTCAGCTAGCTCTTTTCTGTTAGTTAGGACCAAATCTAGATCTCTTTCCTTTGCCAGAAGAGATGTCAGCAAGTTTCACTAAGACTTGGACTGAATCTTTCTTTTTAGAAGACTGTAGTAGTAAATCTCCAGCTGTCACCAAGCCCTATGATTCAGATTATTCTGCTAGTTGCTCATAAAAATAATCATTTACCTGGTTTGGCGGTAATTAGTAGGAGCCCCTTGCCTCTACTGCAGACTCAGTGCAGCAGAGAATCTGAACCGTGTGCTGAGTGACATGTCGCTTTGTTTCTGTGTTGAAGTAAGATGGTAGAAACATACAGTGAGACAAGTATCAGTCTATCCAATCTTAACTGTGTTCAGATGGCCAGTTCAGATGCTTTAGAGAGATTCACAAATAAGCAGTTATAAAATTAGTCTGTAGAGGAAGTTTCTCTTTAACTATTTTATACATTATTGATAGTGTATTCTCTACCTACAATAAGAGGGCTTATATAACTTTTTTAAAAAAATAATTCAATCCAACAGCTTCCATTATCAATGAAGTCTGAATTCAGCTCACATGATTTTAGTACTCAACTTCAATGCTCCAGTGTAGGAGCAGTAACAGGCTATTTATATGTCTGTCATCCAGATTAGTATTTGGGAAGCACTTCTCTCCAGCGAGGCATGCTTACAGTAATACAGGTCCTAACCTACATTCCTCAGAGAAATGCCTATGATAACGTGGAATGAATAATATAAAAATGTTGCATACTTTTATTTTTAAAATTGTTTTCATGCTACTCCCACCTGCTAAGCAGTTGGCTTTAGCAAGATATATTTTGGCAGTGAAACCTGCTGTTTATCAATAACATTATTCAGTTCCTGCAAGACTAAGACATTATTTTTATTTATTATTCACTTTATATGTTAGTCATTGAAAAGAAAATATCAGCACTAGAGTGTTTCTGGAAGACTAGACTGGTTTAGGACTCAAAACACCAAAGAAATCTTCTGAGAACAATAATTCCCGGATGCAATGTAGTATTTCTGGAGTTCTCCCAAGCAGCAGAAAAGTTTTAGTAAGAAGATTTTTCCCATGGGGGAAAACAAAAGTTTTTTTCTGATTTTTCCATGCCGCTGTTTGGCATTAGGATGTCCGTTGTATCACATGATTAGCCACTTGACATGGAATACTAACAAAACAATGCCCGGAATGGGCAGAAAAAGTAATGTGCTGATCAACCCTGTTAACTCTGTGTAGCCAAGAAAAAAAAAAGCTACTTGTGGGTGAAAGGCTTTATAAAGATGGAATCGTCTTTACAAGAAAGAATGTATTTCAGTAGTAGATTATTATGAATCCTGTAATTAGTTTCACAGCTGCCCAGCTGTGACCTGTCTCCAGCAAAATAACTGTTACTCAGTATCCTTGAGCAGACTTTCAGTTCTCCACAGGGAAATGGTCTCTTTTGCACGTGTTATTGTGCAAAGAAAAAAAAAGCATTCCATTTGTTTACCACAGAAAGAAGCTTGTACTTGAATATAGAATGTGACAAACTGTATTTTGCTTTACAGAATATTCAGAAAAGATTCTGCTTCCTAACCTGCGACGCAGCTAGTTACTTGGGAGACAACCTGCGAGGAATAGGCTCCAAGTTTGTGAGGTCTTCTCAGATGTTAACATCATGTTCAGAATGTCCCACCCTTTTTGTAGACGCAGAAACAGTGAGTATATTCCTTTCAAAAGGCATGTGCTGCATTGCAGTGTGTTATTCTACTAGCTGTTCCACTTTTGGGCAACTCCTGAATAGATATGTCAAAAAGGTACCCACCTCCTATCTCTAATTTTTGCCTCTTGTTCTTAACCATATTTCCATTAATTTTCCGTATTATTTTATTAGGTAAGTACTGGCAGATGGGCAATATGATATGTTGAGCCTGTGTGCCAAAAAGCAGTATAAAACAGGTGCCTGCCAGACCCAGTTGGCTCCACGAATGGAAAAGGAGAAGCTATTTTTTACATAGATGAAAGATGGTAACATGTTTAGTGGTTTCATTTGAGTCTACTCTAATTTGGGCTGGATGATAAAAATATATATTAGGGGATGAAAGAGATGTCCCTTCCCATTGTTTTCATTCTGGCCCATGTTTATTTAACAGCATCAAGACAGTGTGGCCTGGTAGGTAGGAACTTGCAAAGTGTAATCTTGGGGCCACTGCTATGACACGGAAGAGCTGTGCCTTACATGATTGGATTGCTGTGGAGATTAACTAGTTAAGCTTTGTGTAGTATTTTGTTTTAGGGAAGTCCTCTGCAAGCTGTTAAACACAGAACACAATTTAAATTCCACATAAGTGCAACTTTTGCTATTCACTTTTTTAGTATAGCAGTCTATTTATGTATATTTTTGCATAAATATAAATATTTTTCAGTATTGCTATCTGTAAATCTAAGTATTCTTTTACAAGATCTTTACCATACTTGCTACTCTGCTAATATTTTTATTCTTTTCTAGTGACACTTACTAGCCCTTTTGATTTCATTTCTCCAGCTGCTCTCTTGTGGCCTTCTTGAAAAGCTGAAGTTCAGTGTTCTAGAACTGCAGGAGTACCTGGACACATACAATAACAGGAAGGAAGCAACACTCTCGGTATGCTGGGTTATGTTGTGTTCTTGGGTTTGTATGTGTGTATAGTTAAGCTATGTCAGGAGACTGCAGATGCACTCAGGTCTGTTTAAACTAATATTCAGTAGAAAAACTGTTTCTTCCTGAACACATGAACCCGAACTAAAAAAAAAAGCTACTGTATCTCTTAATTTTAGAAACATTGGCATATTTAATATTCCTGGTGTCTCCTTTCTCCTATTCAGTAATTAATTCATTTTCTTGGTTTATGCAATTCAAATACTAATAGAAGTCAAGACTACACTTTTAAAATTACAATCAAAGCAATCGTCACAGTCTGTGTGAATAAAAAGCGCAATTGCAAAATTTTGTTTATGTGCTGTGCAACTAAAAGTATTACTGCTTACCTTTCTGCAAATCAAACTATAGGCCTGATTCATGTTTTCTTTCAATTTCTTTCTGAAAACAGTGGCTTGCAAACTGCAAAGCAACGTTTGCTGGGGGCTCACGAGATGGAGTTATTACCTGCCAGCCAGGGGACTCAGAAGAGAAGGTAATGAATGAGCAGTATTATTTCTCTCCTGGAAAGTGACATGGGTGATATATCTTGTTCTTGGACCCACAAGAGCCTGGTGTACTTCCTCCTTATTTCTCTGCTGGGCTTGGCCATTATCCAGTTTTCACACTTAAGGCTCAAAGGTATTGTTGCCACAGGAGGTGGGAAGTGTTCGGAGGCAGTGCTTCTGCCTTCCTCGTCTAGCCGAGGAAGCTGAGCTAACCCTGCCTGGGTTGTCTGTGCTCTCCCTTTTAGAAAAATGTTGCAGTAACAGTTTCCCCCAGCACAATGTCTCTGAAAATCACTCCTGGTGTACTGTGCTTCCGCATTACACCCATTTTATCTACGGCTGTTACAGACTTGGTCTGCTCAACAGCAAGACTTGCCTGGTTGAAATCCACTTAAAATAGTAGTTATGAAATAATGACTGTAAAATGGCCACTGAAATAATTTATTCTGTGGATAAGTATTTATGCCTAAGGCAAATTATCTCTTTATCACTTCTGAACAAAAGTTTGACATGCACACACACAGACATATTATTTAGTGTGTTGATTCCAGTTAAGAAATCAATCTTTTCAGAAATCAGCACCATCAGCAAGCATTCCTGTTATTTCATATACTAAATATAGGAAATGGCTGGTATCTTAGTGGTGTAGAATGAGTTGAGTAATGTTTTTTTGTGGGTTTGTTTCCCTTTGGAGGAAAAAGAATGGAGGGATGGGAAAAAGAGGGGACTGAAGACAAGTAGGCAAAATGAGGAAGCAGCAGCAGCAGCATGTAGAAAAAAGACATCTCCTCTTTCCATGTGTTTTAACTTATAATAGATAATGATGGCATTTTCAGAACACACAGTTACCTGTTGTAACCATTTTTTTCAAATACCTTGGTTTATGTTGGTTTCAGTTTGTCTGTCTTCTCCCCCAATTCACTTTAATTTACTCTGGTTTTATCATCACCTCTCTTTCCCATCTCTATGCATTTGTCTTCCAGTCTTTGAACTCCCTTCATTTCTACTCTTTTACTCCATTTCTAAGAATCCCAAATCCTTGCCACTGCTGCATTTTGGCTTCCTTGACCTTATTAGCAAATCTAATTTGCTAATAAATCCTCTGGCTGCAATCACAGGCGGTGGGAGAACTGTTACTCTTCCCCCACCTGGCACTGGGACCAGCAAAAGTTACAGACACCTTCCAATGCATTTAAATAAGATACTCGCTCTTCTGTAATTGTAATGGTGTGCAGGGAATTTACAGGTGAGCCATTCTCAAATCTAAAAAAGGAGAGACATGGAACACATGCTACTACCTGTCCTCCAAGTACATCAGGGAGATGAAGTATACGTAGGGAGGCGTAACTATTGGAACGTGCATGGGCTTTCTCTTCCCACTGATGCACAACACCCGGAACAGTGACTTCAGACTGTAATGCTACATGTCTTGCTGTATACAGCTTAACTTATCCTCTTCATCCCTCTTTTGCAAACCCATAGAACGGGCTGCAGGATCACACATCCTGCTGATCATGTACATTGCTGCTTTTCTTAAAAAGTAGAGGAGAGAGAATGCTGAGGATAAGGAATAAACTGTGAACTGAGCTCGTGTAGCTGGCCTCTAAAAGTTAATAAATGTCATGTTCCCGTTGTGTGGGTTGGTTTTTTTTTTTAATTAGTTGTTCTCTGTTTCAGAATTAAATGTGTGTTTTGTAAAGCTGGGATTAGTATTCACTGAAAACAAGGGTTTCTCACTCCTGCAGGAATCCCTGGTCTCTCCCCAGCATTGTTCCTTCAGCCCAAAATGCATTATTCCTTGGAAGTTGACAGGATGGTAGGTCTTTGATCAACAGGCATATTTCTTTTCCTCCCTTTCTCATTCACCTGTCAATTGGAAGCAGCTCTTCCCAAAGGAACATTCTGTTTACTCAACAAAAGTGTAATGGGAGGAAGAGTCCGGGGAAACTGAGGACACGTGATTAGGAAGGGACAAGGGAGAATTACTCCTAGACTGGCAAGTATTTGTTTTCTTACCTTTCCTCTCCTCTTCTCCCTCAACATGAAAGGCTAAAGAATCTAATAATTGTAGGAAAAAAATAATCTGTCTTACAGTGGTAGCCACAAAGGAACCTGCCTAAACTCTTAAAACTCATTGAGGGTTAGACTAGGGCCTGAAATCCTGAAAACTTTTGGCATAATAAATTGCTTAGCTAAGCACAAAACCAGGCTACTTCTGGAAAAGGATCAGAAATAATTGTAAGGAAGAAAAAGCAACACCTTGCTCTACAGAAAGCAGAAATCTTAGATTCTCAGAACTCCCCACCTGGTAAAAAGCTTGAGGTGAAAATAGTCCCCTCTACAGACAAGACAGACATAAGACCATATTCAGCGTTAGCACAAGTGGTCGTGTCACAAATGCCTGCGGATGCTGGTAACTAACTTGGCACCAATTTCTCTAATCAGATCTTATTTCAAAATAATTGCACATGATTTGTTGACCATTGTTCCTGTTACTGAAAATGGGCAAAGGCAAGAATTGCTTATTCTGACATTAAAGAGGCTTGAAATAGAAGTTGTCTAGGTCAGCTGCCAGAGCTGGCAACTTTTCTGAAATTGGGTAAAGGCTTTGTGTCCCAGAATGCCCTTCCCCCCCTTATTCTTGCAACAGATTACATGATCTGGATGCATCTGTGATTTGTAAGTTTTGATGCTCCATTGAGCAACGGAGTCTCAAGGACATAGGAGTCAATTTGCAGACAAAAGATAACCACAGATACGATTGTGCTGTCTGTCCAGGTGTGACAGTCTTAGATGAGTACAGCGATCAGTACATTCTTCAACCTTGCTAAACAGGGATTTCTTTAATCCAGTCAAAAACTGGTTTTGTTTGGGTTTTTTTTTCTGGAAAAGAAGAAGATCCTATTTTTCTTGTTGATTAACACTGCTAATTCAAATAGGTATTTATCTCCTAATGAGACATTCAGTTTACTCTGCAAGTCCAAAGTCAGTATACACCGTTCTTAAACCTTGCTCATCCCAAAGCTCACCGCAAGCTAATGGATGTGGGCTTTGCAAACTCAAACTGTTAATGGATATTTAAAACATGCTGCACCCCATAAAAATTTGCCCCCAAAATTCAGAATGTACTTGTTGCTACGAGCTTCCCTGTGGCTAAAGGTTCAATTACTCTAGGCCACCAATAGGACTGGAAGTATACCTCTTGGGACCACCGTAATCTGGAGTTGAGTTGAGTTACAGTAAGCTCAAGGCACAGCGAGTCTCATTGTTAAGTCAGAAATTCTTAATAATCGGCTATCAATTAATAATAATTCTTAATAATAAATTACCTGACTGATGTTTGACAGCTCCATGGATTGACAATGAGGCAAAATTGACCCAGGTAGGCAACTTTTCTACAGGAGGAACACAGCTGTGTTTTAGATTTCTCCAGACCGAATAGTTTCTACTCTCCTTCAAGGCCAGTGTGTATTTAACACAAAGTATATGCTGTATCTCTCTTTTTCTCTCTGATATGTATACCCACTTTTCTAGATTGTGGGAAAAGCTTTTTTCTGCTGGCATGTCAAGTTGACTACCTTAATAAAATGCACTTGCAATTAATAACCCTTGCATGCAGCAGTTACTTTGTTAAGGTGGGACTCTCCCATGCCAATAAATGACTGAAGACTGTGTTGCCATGAAAATGTTAATGTCTTAAGAGATAATAATGTAACCCTCATCTCTTTTCAGTATGTAAAAAAAAAAGGAAGAAGGCCTGTGACTAAAGATTAGTGCTTTGCTGTCTTCCTGGCCTGCTAATAGTACAGAAAAGTAATTATCTGTCTCAACAGAAAACTAAATCAAAGTGTTGCTGCTAGGGGATGTGTCCTTCTCAGATGCAGCATTTACTAGCTGCATAAAGGACTGTGCAAATGATCCAAATACTTTCAGCATTTGGTATTCTCAGCTGCCAAAACCACTAATTGTGGTCATCTAAACCAATGCTTCCCTTACTGTAGGAATTAAACTGGAAATTGAGAAGAAGAGCAAAGGCTAGGACCATTCCACCTGAGCCCTTGTTGCTGGGGACGAAAAGAAATGTCACTTAGTCCAATAATTAGAGTCTTTTCAACTTCCAAGGAACATTTCATTTTATGCTGAAAGAGAGGGGAAGATGAGTTACAATCATGAAATTGTAGAGCAGTATGGAGTTGAGCATCAGTAGTTTTGGAAGATTTTGTATCTATCCGATATATTTTCTTTCAGTGAAAAAGAGGGGGTTTTCATGTAATGTGAAACCCCTTCCCCACCCCTTTTTTTGGCTTGCCCTCATTTTGGAAGCAGTACAGAGAAGACAGTGTTTTGTGGAAAAAAAGACCATGGAATTCACTTATTTGCTGCTTCCCCCCTTTCTTTAAAGTGAATTCCATGGCAAATTGAAATTATATGTGGATTCCAATATTTTTGAAAGTCCAAATGAAACTTACCGGCATGCTAAACTTCAGAGGAGCTTAAGACAGAGACAAACAAGATTTGAAAAACACAAGCCAGCACACCTGTGAATTTACAGGAGCACAGCGATCTGTCTGCTCTTGTCCTCTTATCTTGAATTTAGCTTTACAAAGCTTAATTTACATGAACTGCATGGAAGCCAAGATATAAAAAGGTTTTTTTCAAGAGTGCTAAATAGAAGAAAAACCCTATTCAAGCAATGTTAAAGGCATAAAATTAAGCATCACAAGAGCTTAAAGCTTAGTTTCACGGCTTTATAAAGGAGTGGTGCAGGATTTAGGACAACACTTTTCATACATTTTTTAATAGCAAGGCCCATGGAGAGAAGCCAGACTGAAATACTTTGTTAGGCTATACCAAGTGAGCATTATTTCACATTTTTGTGTTTGCTGCCTTTGTATTGATGGTAGGGTAAATCATTTTAATAAGAATTCTAAAGGTTTATTAACACTGTGTGCATATGCACTGACCTCAGGCTGTAACTGGGCAGATGTCATTGTGTTGATTAATTACAGCATTTACATGATGACTCTGTTCACCTAAAATGTCCTGAGAATGTAATATATATATAATAAGGACAGCTGCATTAGAAGTACACAGAGTATAAATGTTAGTTCTTGGCAAAGAAAAGAGGAACACTTCTTTCTGAGGAGAGAAGTTGGTCCCCTAATCTTTGAAATGCAAATGAAGGTCAATTAGAATTTTAATACTATTGCAGCAGGACTTACTTACACTGACATTTTAACAGCTCCAGAATTATGAATCAGTGAATCATTACTGGTGAAAGGAAGGAATACAAAGCTGTCTGAGCTTGTGGCATTGCCATGTAGTGAAACCAAATTGGCATTTTCTGTGGCTTTTTTTTTCTTGTAGTCATAACTTAGAAGTCATATGCAAAATGTTTCCATTGTAATGTCCCAAGTAATAAACCCAGCAGTCACAAAGCTTATCCTAGAAATTTCATTAGCTCTATTATGTCCCAAAATAGAAGTATGTATAAATAACAAAATATTGATAAATAAGAAAGTTCAGTTCTGTTCATCATTTGAAAACCCTGCCTTATTTTTTGAGTACCTTGAAATATGAGCTCTTTTTAATAACAAAGAAAGCAAATTTAAATAAAAGTATTGATTCAAGAGTTTTCTAACACAATTTCACTGTAAGTTCCTGAGCTACTGAGTGGGATAAATCAAAACTAATAAATCTGAAGATCTAACTGAGGATATTTAGACTGTAGTTTACCATTAGAATTAAAGCTTGATTTTATTAAGAATGCTGTGCATGTTGTATGTGATATTTCCAACCAGTTATCAGGTTGAGGCAAGCATTGCTAATACTGCTGACAAGTTATGCTATTAAAGATGGGCTGTGCTTCCTATTGCATGCATTACACTGACACTATACTTTCTTTCCTTTCCTTTTCTCCTGTGCCATGCTTGCTGTGTAGCAAATGGAATCTCTTGCAGTAAGTTGAAGTTCTTTCATATTCTTTGTCCATCTGTAGATGGACTAATATACCCCAATTTTACTGTTTTACTTCTAAGCATGTTTTCCTTTTTCGTTATAGTTTTCCTGTAGAATATGTGGTTCTACATGCAGTGACTAAACTAATTTACTAAGGTGTGTTTTGTGAAATCTAAAAATATTGTGCCAAAATTCTGACACCTTCATGCACTGTTTTAAATGGTCACTTACATATTTTTTTAAAAATCAAGCCTTTGAATGGATATAATATGCTGGAGTGGAAAATAAATTTTTTTATTATTTTAAAATTCATAATTTTAAAATTTTCCTAATGAAAACTTACAATTTCTCATTGACAGTTATTTTTCAAATTGTTTTTGTTTATGTGTTGATGTGTTTCACCACCATTGGTTGCTAATACTTACTCAGGGAGAACAAAAATTGAGTTGCTTGATATGGTAACTAAATACTGAGTGCGTCAAACCTGAGTCTTCAATTCGGCCTTAGTTTGTCTTCAGTCAGGTTAGCAGCCAGAAGGGTGAAACTGAATTATTATTCTCCAAGGACTAAAAAAAATCGTGTGTTACATGCCAAGCTATCATGAGGGTTTTATTTTTTTGAATTATGTTATGCCGTGTCCTGGTTTTGGATTAATTTTTAACTCCCTGACAGCTTCAAGTATATGACTTTTAACTGCTATGTAATGTTGCCAGTTCTCCAAAATTTGGAAGGAGTGAATTTGATCCCTGTTGGAGAACCTCGGGCTGTGTCCCTACTGGTGAACTAAGCAGGATGAGGCAGCCAGCGTGCATCCCCGGGCTGGTGTCACGGGTGAATGGTTGGCACCTTCCCTGGCACAGGCACCAGCCAGCCCTGACATGCCTGAGCATGGTTCAAGAGAGGACAGAAGCCAGAGCCATTTCCAGGAGGTTGTATCTAAATAGTCACTCTGTATTTTGGGAGGAGGAAGGTTAGCCACAGAGATGGAAGCCTGGCAGTGTTCTGTGGCCTCAGTTACAGAGAATGGCCTCTGGGCAGGTTTATTTGACCAGCAGCATCCCTCATGCCCTACCTCTTCATTCTCTTGGCCACCAACAGGCTTTGTCACTGCCCACAAGTCAGTTCTGTCCTAGCAGGTCACACATCCCTTTTTACCCCACCATGGACCTGCTGGGCCTTCTTTCAGCTCCTGTGAGTCTTTGCTGATGTATCGGGTCTGGTGGGATTCCTCACTTCCATTTGGGAAGGGAATGCTCTGACCCTGCTCCCCACTAACAAGCATTAAACATACCGACTCAGACAGCAGAACCAGTTTATCCACAACAGCACAGAGCTCAGACCAGGCACATTTACAGTGCTGAACTCTGCTGCTGCGGCAGACCAACACTGAGGTGTGAGTAGCCCTGTCTGCCTCCTGGC
>NW_009258484.1:3829754-3841222 GCF_000687185.1 Egretta garzetta | reverse complement strand
TCAGCAGGACGAACCCTGCCAGGCTGGCGCCCACCGGCCTGGTGCTCTCCCCCTGTTCCCATTCTCCTCCATAAATCTCCTTCAGGAGGAGACTAGCTCTGCATGGTTTTGGCAGTGCCGTTGGCCAACTGTTCATGGCTGGATAGGTGGTGGCCACCCACCCTTCCCTGATGAACAATGCTGAAATTTGCCAAAACCCCTTTCTTTCAACCTCAGCCCCTCAGCCTTGTCTGGCTGGTACAGAAATTCTGGAAACTGGAACACTAGGGAGATGGTTCTCATTTTGGCCTATTAATAAAACCCCTGGCAGTTACCTATTGAACCATGCATAAACAAACACCTCGGTCAAATTAATGCTTATGATGGTTTTAAAGTACTTTTCATTAGTATTTGTGCTGGCAACTGACCCCAATTCAGCAAATAGTTGGAAGTACATGCTGGTAGCTAAGCATGTACAAAGTGCTTTAAGGAAGCAAAGTCATTAATAGCATCTTCTTCTTTTCTGCCGTGTTTGGCATGAAACTCTGCTCTAGTTCCTCCAAGCAAATGGAAAGATCCCTGAGCCCACCTTTGGTCACAGTGTCTGTAGGAGAAGACAAATCAAGTATGGTTTGAAGTCTATAAAGCTTTCTTGCCAAAGGGTCAGGAGGCTTCCTGACTTCTACTTGCAGAATTTTCACTTCTTCCATAATTTGCCGAGGATTAAATATTCCTCCTTTCCCCACCATGATCCAGCTATGGAACTATGAGATTCCCCCTCCTGGCAGACACACAGATAGCAGAACCATGAGTATATTAACTTGACTTCTCTGGCAGATGTGCTCATTGCATGTTACTTTAATGTGTCTGACACCTTTTCTATCTGCTGCACGTTACACTGGAAGAAACAAGTTAATATTCATAGAACAGAAGCTACTTAATCCGGGAGCATAAACTGTAGAAGCCAGATGTCCTCTTACCCATGAAACTCCATCCGTCTGTTGTATGGTTTCTTTAAGATGGTGGGAAATCCATGAGCTAAGGTTTCAGTTGCAGCGCTGGCATGTCCTCCTTCCCATGCCTGGCTGGATGTATTGCCTCTCTTCCCCTCCCTGCTGAGAAGCAGGCAGGAGCTTTGACCCTCTTGGACAACTGCTTCATTGCTTTTCTCTTGGATTTCCATCCTCTCAGAAGAGGTCTTTGACCATTTCTGAAGTTTTAAAGAGTTTTATGTTCTATGCAGTGAAGTAATTTCCCCCATATTCTGCCTCTGCTTTCCCGCTGCAGACTGGAGACAGTGAAGCTAACCTACATAAACTGCTTTGAGATTGATGCTGACGTGTGCCACCTGAGAGCTAGCTGTCATAATTTTGATTTTCAATGTCGTATATGACTTATTTACCTGCAAAAGAAAGAACATTACTTGTTTTCTGAAATAATATATGATCATACTTCAGTAAAGTAATGTTTTCTGAGAACTGAATTATCTCAAGGTGTTTTACTAGTTACTGAAAATTATCCCAACTCACTGATCTTTATTAATTATTCCTTCTCCTTCAAATCTTTCCTTAGCAATTGGAACTGTGTCAGCGATTATATAAACTGCATTTCCAGCTGCTGTTGCTTTTTCAGTCCTACTGTAAACTTATCGGACAAGTGCATGAAGTCAGTTCCATGCCAGAGGTATGTAACAAGCTGCTAAGTCTTACACTGAAAATACCACTGTGCTTTCATGTTCTTATTTTTCTTTCTATGGACTTATACCAAAGATTACACTATTTCACCCTGAAAATAAGTCTGCAGACAAAACCTTTCAATACACCAGCATCTGCATTAAAATATAGTCAAGATGCAGTATTTTTTGTAAATGACTCTACTTTCAGAGACTGGGATCTTTTGTACATTCAGCCTTCAAAAGTAATTTCAGTCAGTGGTAACAAACTAGAATGATATATGAAATCTTCACTCACACACTTTACATGTAGGGAGGGCTCACACTGTGTGAATATCTGCAAGTGATTTATTTTTATTTTAATTGAGGCCTTAATTTGCAGGGGAATTGAGCTACCTTCACACATACAGAAAATATCCTTTTCCCAGATCATGACTGATTTTGTCTGAACTTTCAGAGACACTTAGACCAGGAGTACTTGTTAGCAAGACAATAACAAAATAATTTGGCAAATTAATCTTAATATGGATGCAAAATCAAGGTTTTCGCTGGAATAATATATTGTAATTTCCAGCCATATAAACTGTCTCCACTGCTTATGCATTATACTAGAAACATCTGCAGCAGTTTTTGACAAACAGCTATTAAATGGTTTTGCATCCTCTCATATCTGAGCAAGCCAAGGTGTGTAGTGTAGAACTACTTTATATTTTGACTGCAAGTGTACTGCCTGATCTTGCTCACTGGGTAAACAAATCAAAATAAGTTTAGTGTTTCCAAAGAGTATTAAATCTATTTCAAGAATATAATTAACTAAATACTGTAATGTCATAAGTCTTTTTAATGCTGTGATTTTTACAAGCTTTCTTCTTCAAATATTTTTGACACAAATATCACTTTTGACCCAAATAGCTTTCTGGTTTTAGATGAATCTATGTACCTTACTTTAAAAAACAGTTAGTTGTGTTTATTTTCAGCAATTGCATAAAATACATAATACTTTGAAATATCTTTGAGGTGATCACTTTAAGTTCAATGATCATTATTTAAGGAGAGACGGTAAAATAACTTGCCATACCACATATATTTTTCTCCTGGTAAGCTGTGTATATTTCAAAATACTGAGGGACAGAAGTTACTGTACTTTGCTTGGAGCTGTAAAACAAAATTTCAATCTCTAAAATGTATTTTGTTACAGATTCTAGTAGTTTCCAGATTCTCTATAAATGGAAATGGTTTGTTTTATCAGATGTGCCATAGCAGTACAAGGAGTTTGAATACTTACTGTATCTTAAGGAAGTGTTCTGAAGGCTGGCTCGTATTGTGACTGGACTGTTCACTTTTAAGAGACGATAGGACAGTAGGCATCTAGCCTTAGAGCACGCTAAATTTCAGAAGTATTTTGTGTCCTTTATAAGAGGATTGATTTCTGTAACTGTATTTTGCAGTTAGGATGGAACTGGGGAACAATAATAGGAGGAATAGCTGTTTCATCACGAAATTCACGTATTTTGCTGGGGCTAGAAGGAAGTTCCATTATTAGTTCATGTGACAGTGGTTATTTTTAACATGTATGAGCATGAAAAAGTAGACCTCTAGAAATTAATTGTTCCCTTAGGAATTATTTATGAGTCTTGTGCCATATTAACTTTTTGGCCTGACAAAGAGCTATACAATTCCTGTCTATCTGTCAACCATATCAGATCCTGCATGTGTTTTATAAATAAATAATAACATCATTGTTAGGAGAAGTATATGTTTCCTTGAACTTTTCCACTATGATATAGAAAAAGTAGCAGAGGTGAAAAATAAAAGATTGCTTAGATGTCCTCTTGCATTTTAGCAAGCCAGAAATACAGCATAGCGTTAAAGGAAGCACAAAGCTTAAAAATCTGTAGTTTGAGTATTCCCTGTATTGTACAGAGATCAAGAAATGTCCTTCTGTTAAAATGGGGTCTTTTCTGTAATGCATACATCCAATGTAGTAGTAAGAGACTTGAAATGGGCCAGGGCCAACTGTATGAGGTTCAGCAAGGCCAAGCGCTGGGTCCTGCACTTTGGTCACAACAACCCCATGCAGCGCTACAGGCTTGGGGAAGAGTGGCTGGAAACCTGCATGGTGGAAAAAGACCTGGGGGTACTGGTTGACAGCCGACTGAATATGAGCCAGCAGTGTGCCCAGGTGGCCAAGAAGGCCAATGGCATCCTGGCTTGTATCGGGAATAGTGTGGCCAGCAGGAGTAGGGAAGTGATCGTGCCCCTGTACTCGGTGCTGGTGAGGCCGCACCTCAAACACTGTGTTCAGTTTTGGGCCCCTCACTCCAAGAAAGACGTTGCATTGCTGGAGCATGTCCAGAGGAGAGCAAGGAAGCTGGTGAGGGGTCTGGAGCACAAGGCTGATGAGGAGCGGCTGAGGGAGTTGGGGTTGTTTGGCCTGGAGAAGAGGAGGCTGGGGGGAGACCTTATCGCCCTCTACAACTGCCTGAAAGGAGGTTGTAGTGAGGTGGGGGTCAGCCTCTTCTCCCAAGTGACAAGCGATAGGACAAGGGGAAATGGCCTCAGGTTGCACCAGGGCAGGTTTAGGTTGGACATTAGGAAAAATTTCTTCATGGAAGGGGTTGTCAAGCACTGGAACAGGCTGCCCAGGGAAGTGGTGGAGTCCCCATCCCTGGGGGTATTTAAAAGCCGGGCAGACAAGGTGCTTAGGGCCATGGTTTAGTGGTGCGATGGCAGCGTTAGGTTAATTGTTGGACTTGATGATCTTAAAGGTCTTTTCCAACCTAAACAATTCTATGATTCTGTGAAATACCTACTCCCTTTGGTGCCTATGGAGAATGAAAACTCCCTTCTCTCATCTTTCTCCTTGGAACAGCTGTTAAATATGTCAAGAGAACTGAGTGAGTTGAAGAAAAACCTTAAGGATGCTACTGCTGCAATTGCAGCTGAGCCTCTGATGACAGAATCTGAGCCCACCTTCAATTCTACGGAAGCAGCTATTCAGTCCATGCTGGAGTGTTTGAAAAACAATGAACTTGTTAAAGCCATCCGGCAAATAAGAGAATGCAGGCAAGTTTTGCTACATGGTTCCTATTAGACTTTCATGTTAATAGAATAGCATGTGTTTATTAGCTTCCTAACTTTATACTAAATGTAATGTGCTGAGTCAGCATAACTCATTTAATGTTTCCACAAGGTGCATGGGGCCATCGACATTATTAACTTTCACAGGGGTGTGCCACAAGTCACAATATTGAATCAGTAATACACATGTATGTAATAAACATGTATGCTTGCAGCAATCAAGGTGTTTAATTATATTGCATAGATCAAAAGTACTTCTGTGAGGCTCTTAATAATCTTTCTATAGAGCTAATTCCTTACAGGTGTATGTCACTATGTCACAGCTAAGATTCAGCCCAGTTTCACTTTCTCTTATTTGAATGAGTTTTCTTAAGCTTTTTTTCTCAGATGATAGGAATTGCACTTTTATGTGATTTCTGTGCCTGATACCAGAGTCTGAGTAACAAATGAGTAGCATAAAACAGCGAGTTGCTTCTGGGTTATAAGCATGTGCCAGCCAGTTCTCCTTTTAGAGTTCTCTATCTCCTCGTTTCCGTCTTTGCTAATAAACCCCTAATGATACGCACATTCTTTTCCTGTTTGGTTGCAGGATTTTGTGGCCCAATGATATCTTTGGAAGTAGCTCTGACGATGAAGTCCAGACACTACTGAACATTTACTTCCGGCACCAAACCTTGGGTCAGACAGGCACCTATGCACTGGTGGGCTCCAACCAGAGCCTGACTGAAATCTGTACCAAATTAATGGAACTGAATATAGAGATCCGCGACATGATTCGCAGAGCTCAGAGTTACCGGGTCATCAATACTTTTCTTCCAGACTCCAGCGTTTCCGGCACAAGTCTCTGACAGGACTCGCGTGTCCTCTGGCAAGCTGGGAGTGCTGCCCTGTTGGAGTGAGGTGGCTCAATGTCTTCTCAGCCTTACAAAGGTTTGGTCAAACTGTACTCACTCTTGTTACATTTAGGATTTCTTCTAAAAAGATACGGGCTGAACTTCAAATGTGTAGCAATACTGTAAGGACAAAGGTAGCATAGAGCACCCAGGACAACATCCTTTGTTCTCTGTTGCACAAAAACCAGTTAGCATTTCACTGAGCAACTGCAACTCACTACTGAAGAAGTGACTTCCATTGCATACCAAAGCCTACTACACTGAACAATACTTCCTTTATTTTAGGTTGGCAAAAGTGCAATGTTTCCTTCACAAAATAATATTTTTTTGTTAAAAAAAAAACCCAACTTGTACATTTTTTTCCTTTTTTTCTCTTATTCGGTTGAGTGAAAGATGGGCAGAATGAAGCTGGCCACAGAATCTCGCAAACTTGTTGGTCAAAAGCTGAGAGCCTGTATATATGAAACAAATTGTAAATGGACTACAGTTTAATGTACACTGTAATTTGAATATGATTACTGTATCTTAAAACAATGAGCTGCTATGAAGTACATTTCCTAATGTTACTAGGCTACTGTCTCTGAAGGTACTGGATCATATTGCAGAGGTCTGTTCTTAGGCCCCCAAGCATCATGGATGGTCTTGCTAGATTTTCTTTTTGGTTTTTTTTTAAGGACCTTGGCTGCTTTTTACTAGAGGGTTGCTTTTATGAATATATTTATACTATTAATGGATGGTTGATCTAATTTACTTGCCATTTTGTAGGAGAAAGTCCCATCACAGAGTCAAATCTTTTGAACTGTTGTGCATGCATATTTTTATTTAATATAAATTTTGAGTATAAAAAGTAAAAATATTAACGTGAAATGCAAGTTCTCATGGTAAGTTTCTTTAAACAGATGTCTTATTTTATTTGTAATGTATATATAAAAGTCATATCTGTATGGTTTTTTCTTACATTTAACTGCTGTCCAGTGTTAAATGTATGCATGTAAATCTCTTGCACATCTGAGACACTTTTATTCTGACAACTATGTAACTTATTCACTCTGTAAATACACTTACCGTTTTTGTGAAGTAACTTTGGTTGATATTTGGATCAGTACATCCATTTAACTAAAATATAAAAGTCATATATAACCACAGCAGAGTATGTGCTTGTTGCAAAGATGTGTTCTTGTCTGAATTTATAGTTGAGGATGGTATCCGTGATCAGCAGCCCCCCAAAGACCCCTTTTTCATCATTTACAGTGTTCATTACACTGAAAGAAACCAGTGAGAAATGTAAGGATTTTTTGGCAGTCTGTAGTTACAACTCAACCAGGAAGAGTACATTGACTAAAGCGGTTTCGTAACTGAAAAAAAATCCAAAATGGAGCTGAAGCTTTGTTTCTGTTCAAAACATCAGTAACGGTCCTATTTGCTCCAGTGTTGGCTTTCAGTGTGTTTTTTTTCCTCGTGCTAAAGGTAAAAGAAAAGCTGTCCAGCCTGATGTATCAGCCTCGGCTCTGAGAATTCAGTAAATCCCTCTCCCCTTCACCCCTTTTTCACTTTCAAAATGCTTGCACAATTTTACGTGGATCTTGAAAAACACTTACATTGATGCATAAAAGGGGTGGAAACGACTTCTTTTATAGGTTTTCTGATTTTGCGGTCTACAGAGCTCTGCAGCATAGCTGTAGTTGCAGAACAAAATAGATGCAAGGCAAATCATTTCCAAAATAAATGCCATTCATCACACAGCTATTTTTCTGAGTAAATTAATCCATAATTGTTAGAGAAGTCTTCGAATTTCAGTTAGGTTATTTCCCTTTAGAAAGCTATTCAGAACTGTAATCAGGGTGGCCTGCAAAAATATTTAGTGGTTGGTGAAAGGTGAGATCTGCTCTATCACTTGGCAAAATCATGGATATTTTACAGATCACAGTAAGATTCATGTTGGAAGGGACACGAGGAGGTCAGCTAGTCCAACCTCTACTTTGAAGCAAGGTCAGCCATGAGATCAGATCAGGTTACTCAGAACTTTACCCAGCTGGGTCTTAAAAACATTCAAGGATGGAGAGTGCGCAGTCTCCCTGGGCAACCTGTTCTACTTTACCGTCCTCATGGTGGAAAAGCTTTTCCTTTACCCAGTCTGAACCTATCTTGTTTCATCTTATGCATGTTGCCTCTCATACCCCTACCATGAGCCACACTGAAGGGCCTGGCTCCATCTTTCTTCAATAACCATAACCTGTCAGGCTCCTGTTAGGTCCCCCTGAAGTCTTCATTTCTTCAGACTGAACAAGCCCAGTTCCTTCAACGCCTCCTCACAGAGCAAGTGCTCCAGCCCTGTGACCAGCTTGGTGGCCTCCACTGAACTCCTCACAGTTGGTCAACATCTTTCTCATACAGAGAGCCTGAAACTGGATACAGTAATCTAGATGTGGTCTACAGAGTGCTACATAAAGGGGGACAATCTCTTACCCCGCTCTGCTTCTGTTCGTATAGGGTGTTGTTGCTGCCCTTTGCTGCCAGGACCCACTGCCACCTCCACACCCAGGTCACTGCCAACCAAATCCCAAGGGTGCTTTCCAGTGAGCACCCCCCACCGCCAGGCAGTCTCCTGTCTGTGTTACTGCAAAGGGTTCTGCCCACCCAGGAGTAGGAATTTCCTCTTGTCCCTGATGAGCATCACAGGGCTCCTGTTGGCCCATCCCTCTGAACAGCCGCACTGCCTGCAGCTGTATTGGCTGGTCCCCCCAATTTGGTGTCGCCTGCAAACTTGACAAGTACACACTGTTGCTTCTTTCAGGTCACTGGTAAAGACGCTGAATGGGACAGGTCCCAGGATAGACCACCACTGTACGCCACTTGTTACTGTCCTGCAGGTAGAGTTCCCTAAGGAACTTGATTCAATCAGTCCTCGACTGAGTATGAAGACCTCCAGCGGTTCCTTCCACCCTAAAGTATTCTATGATTCTTCACAGATACAACAAAACCCATGAAGTAGCCATCTGGCTTTCTTCACATCATTTCTAAACTTCAGGTAGAGTAGAAGTCAGTAAAGCCTCACTGGAGTCCTAGGGGAGTCCTAGGAGAACATGAACTGTGCTTCCACAACACCAGTACTTTAATTAAGATTCCTCCAACTGCATTCTGCCACCATGAAAGCACATTCAGTTACTCCCTTCAGTTACATTTAAGCCACCTGCCCTGGAGACACCTTACACACCTGGAGAGATTCTGAGACATGAACCTTTATTTGAATCAGGGGCACAGGGACTTGTTCTACCTCTTTTGGGACACATCAAGTCTAGAGAATTTGTTACACTCCATCACAGATCCCCCAGGTCAAAAGGTTTTTTCCCCTCCCCACTTGGAAAAAACATGAAGCTTACACTTTTCCCTCATATCTTACAAACATAGTCTTCTGGCATATAGTCTTTGATTCTCAGAGTGCTGTGATTTTTTTTATACATTTGGCAGAGGCAGTGGGACGCATTTACCCCAGACTTTATGCTCTAGAACATTTGCACCTTGCAAACGAGTTCAGTTTGAGTGACTGAGTAAGAAACTTGCTATTGCAGTTTTAATCTTAGCATTCCCTAAAGGCAGACTGAAAACAAACTCCATTTTCTTTAGGAAATCAAACAGGTAGTTTCCTACCAGGTACACTTGCCTCTTTCATCCTAGCAAGATGAAACTAAGGGGTAACAAACTACTGCAAACTTTTATTGAACTTTATTCACAGCATATATACAGTGAAGTCCTATACTTTATAAATAATACAAAAGTCTTTATCCATTATCCAATGCCAGGTCAAAAGCCTAAAGTCAAAACATCACAAGAGACTGACAAAGTGCAAAGTGCAAGACAGAAGAGGGCACAGGGATCAGACAATGTATTTGAAGCTGTAAGTGTTATCACAGGACAGCCTCTTGCCTCTGCAGCGGCCACAAAGTTCTTGGCGATGAGGCCTCCTGAGATCAATGTGTCTTTTCTTCTGAGGGCAGGAACAACGAGTCTTTGAACAGGTCTTAAGAAGCAAGGCATTTTATTAGTAGTAGATCAAAGGTGCTCACTCCATGTTAGACTGACATTTAGCTTTCCTTAATCATAGCAACACATTAGCCAATACACTTAAAAGAGCTGTTGTGGTAAAAACCCTGCAGAGTTAAGCTGTAAGAGCCTTCTCACCCAGAAGCACAAAACCCTACCCCACATGTAACTAGGCATAACACTGAATGAACAGAAAACCATTCATGTAAGCCCTCCGTGAGAGAGAGTCCTAACCCATTACACCTTTCCCAAATAACATTTGCTAGTACTCTGATGAAAGCAAGTTCTCTTCCAGAGAAAGTCAATATCTAATTCAGCAACTGTAAACTATTAGAGTACACGACAAACTCCAGCAGTCTTACCAGGATACAGAAGTCTGTAACTTACCTGGCACTGGATTGCTTCCACACGATAGGGATTGAAGCCTTTCTGGCATTTGCGACAGAGCTGCTTGAAGTACACCTGAAAAGAGCAAGTTCTCAGTTACTATAGAGACTTACTCAGGGTGTTCAGTACAGGTGCCTAAATTTGTGCCAAAGCATCTGATTTGTCACAGATTTGGTGCCATTCTTACAACTCTTGGGAGCAAGAAATGACCTGTTAACTACCTTGTTGCTTCCAGAAATGCACCACACGTAAGCACTCTCCCATCTGGTCTTGCAGTCTTTACAGTGGAAATAGCCATACTTCTGCTCCAAAAACTGCAGAGAGAAAGTTCACTGAGCAGCCTCCGGCACCAGAAGCCCACCCAGCCCAGTGCCCTCATTACACCACAGGCAGGAGGCTCCACTGCTGCAAGGGAGGTAGAGCTGCCTGGGGATCACAGACCTGAGCGCGAGGCCAGGATGGGGACCACTGTGCCTTTCGCCACTCAAGAGCAGATTTCTCCCCAAACTGCTGCATGTTTCACCCCCACCCCACCCCTCTTGCCCAGAGGGGGCTGCACCAGCTCCCAGCCTCTCCTCAGGCCCCAGCATCCCAGTGCCACACACCTGGAAGGCAGCCCGGTGCCTGGGGCCTGCAGCCTCCTCCGGTGGCACCTCTGCCCCCTCCTCGCTCCGCAGAGTGGCCTCTGCCTGGCCTTCCTGCTGCTCTCTGCTACCGTCCTCCACCTTCTGCTCCTCGGGGGTTGTTTCAGACGCCTCTTCCTTCTCCTGGGATCCAGTGGCCTCAGGCAGGGTGAAGAGGTGGCGGTCCGGCATGGGTGAGTAGAGGGCAAAGCGCCCATGGGTGCAGAGGGCGGCGGGGCTAAGGGGGCAGCCAACAGGCAGCGTGCGTGGCCCCAGTGAGCACTGCACAGCAGCATCAGCCCGCAGGTTGACCTGGACACCCACCTCCTTGGTGTTGGCCCGGCACAGCCGCGGCATCAGCCCGGGGCTGACCTGTGACAGCAGGGCCTGGAGCTGGGCCCGCCGGTAGCTGTCCAGGTAGTCAGAGGGCATGGGGGTGAGGGGCCTCCCGAGGAAGGGGCTAATGCCACTGCTCTTGCTCTGCTTCCAGCTGGGCTGCTTCACAGCCGGGTCCCCGCCACGGCTTGGTGTGAGCTTCACTGTTGGGACCCTGCTGGGGCTTGGCAGGAGGCTGCCCCTGAAGCTCTGGTATGTGCTGAAGGGGGGATAAACAAAGCCCTCCATGATCATAGCTACAGTCAATGGCTCTGGCTTTCTCCCTGCCCCACCTTTATCTTATCTGGAGAGCTGCTGCTAATTGTTGCTAATTGATGGTGAAATTGGCCCCAGCTGGCTGGGAGGGAGGGAGGGAGGGCTAATTGCCCAGGGCTGGCTGCAGGCCCGCCCTCCCCT
>NW_009258484.1:3826962-3829155 GCF_000687185.1 Egretta garzetta | reverse complement strand
GGGAGGGAGGGAGGGCTGCTTGCCAAGGGCTGGCTGCAGGCCGGCCCTCACCTCTGCTCCCAGAGCTTTTTCCTCGTGGCTGAGCTGAAACAGGAGTAGATGCATTTCCAAGCACCTGATGTGGGAAGCCTGGAGGCGTAGATCACAAAGCCCCTGTTCCGTCCACCAGGTACAGGATTTCCCTGCCTTAAGATCTTTGTAGAAGGCCAAGGCCTGCACAGAGGTTGCCTGCAGCTGTGCCAAGCGCACACAGGCTGACCTGCGCTGCTCCTGGGGGCCTTCGCCGGTGGTTTCAGGTAGGAAAGGCAACCACAGAACAGAAGCTGGAATACCAAATCCAAGGCTGAATGAAGGCTCAGCTGTTTACACAGCTGTGAATAGGTGAAGATACTGGCAGAGCTGTGTAAGCCCGGAGAAGTAATGGGCGCTCAAAAAGTAGCACGTCTCTGCAAGACCCTGTAAAGATGAATAGAAGTGATTCAGCCGCAGCTGGGACAACCATGGCTTTCATGGTGAGGGGAAATCGCCTTGCTCATAATTCCTGTTTATGGTCTTAAAAGAAGGGAGTTTGGGCAACTTAACCCAGATAATGTGGGTACCCCACAGACAACTGAGCCAAGAATGCAGGCAATTACATCTCTGAAAAGAAGTCTTTATCGGTATGAAAAGGCCTGAGCATCCCCATTGCCCGGTTACCTGGGGATTGTCTACATGCAGCTTTTCTACAAACTGTATTGGTTTAGGAGAAGATGGAATATACTTCAGTTTGTACCACACTCCGGAGGGAAAACTGTTATACTGGGGAAAGTGGCTTAATACCTGTATAATGAAATAAATTCTAGCAATACAAGCAGTTACACATTAGACTAATAGTCCTTCTACTGTAATTACATCGCCTTTGTTCAATTCTAAGGTAATATAGTTAAAATCATATAATTAAATCATCCAAACTGTGTTTGTGAGTCTTTAGAGACTGTAGAATCCCCAAATCCCTGGACATGCTGTGATGTGAAATAATGTCTTTGCATGACTCCTCACCGCCTTTATAAAAGCACTGCGTTATAGAATTCAGTGGGCCAACAAGATAGGGGCTAGAGAAGAGCCTCTAGGCACGATGTCTTTAAACGTTCACAGTCTATATGAGAAAGATCCTTTCAAGTTTCTGAAATAAATCAGTAAGAAACGTTTTTGTGGAACAAAAAGGAGTTCATGTTCAGGAAACACACACTTGTCATGGCTAAAACCAAGCTGGCTCAAGGCTCCATGTAATGCTTTGGGTTTTCAAAGCACTGTCTGTATCAACCCAAAGCAAAACCAGGGTATCGAGATGAACACGTTAAAACTTATGACCGTGGTGCGGCTGCAAAAAGTGTTGTTAGGGTGCATTGGGAGGGAGATGGAGATTAAATTGGAAGCTACATGCCATCATTCAAAACGACAGTGAGGCTTCCTCTGGAATGCTGTGGGAAGAACCAGTTCCTGCACCTCCCCAGGACACTGAAGGGTTAGAAGTCAAAGAAGCTTGTTGGAAGAGGGAGGGCCATGGAAAAGTTATTGTATGAAGAGACACCAAAGAAGGTGACTGATGAGAGCGGTAGGTGATGTGATAGAACTGTGTAAGGTAAGGGCTGGTATGGAGAGGTAGGAAGAGATGATGAACATCCAGCTAAAATGACAGATGGCTTACTCAAAATTGGCAATAGGAAGAATTTTTCACCCAACTTGAAGTTATTTTACGGACTCATTGCTGAGGCCAGGAACTTATCAGAAGTCAAAAAGTATGTGGAGGATAATTGCAACATCAATCAATCATCAATCTTTATTGCAACATCAAAAACCGTAATAATTTCATGTGTTAAGGCCTACAAAACCACCTAACTGGAAGGATGAGGTTGAGACCGCCACAGGCAATGGCGCTCCATCACAGCACCGCTGCTCACTTAAGACTTGTGGAGCCCCTTTTCTGGGGCAGTGGCATTCACGGCGATGGAACAGTCAGTTGGAACATGTCGACCCTGGATGGGATACTTCATTTCTCGTGTATGCGTGAATAGAAGCCGCTGGCTGACATCCGGCTCAGGGCGCTCCCTTTTTGTACTGTGAGAAATCAGCCACGCAGGGAACGCATTTGCAAAAGACACGGCGCTGCCCCCGCCCGCGGCTGCCTCGCCCCACACCTCGCCGTGCCCCCCC
>NW_009258484.1:3808280-3826401 GCF_000687185.1 Egretta garzetta | reverse complement strand
TGCCTGCGTGGTTACCTGGCAGGAGCTTTTCTTAACGCGGAGTTGCGTGGACTCGTCTTTTAAAATGTACATTTGAGGCAGTTTTTAATGTGACTTTCTGTCTTGGGGTAGCCTTCACCCTTTTTGTAAATCCCTGCCTGTCCCATCGTTTCCGTGTGTATAAAGCAGCGGTCACGTGGGAAACGGATTTTACAAGTGGAAACAATAAATGCGTGAAGATAAACAGGAAAGCTTCTATGGCCATCTTACTTACACCTGTTTATTTTTTTTTTTAATAGAGCTGTGAAACTGGCAATGTCCGCTCCACTTGAAAGCAACTTTAAATCAATTTTTTTGGCACATAACTTGTAACGATTGTAAGAGTTTATATGTAATGGTATATATTCTATCCTAACATAGTAGCGAGTGTGGATTTTTTTATTTGTATTTAAAATACCTCAGAAGTCTTCTGCCCATTCCCCCCTTGATTCTTCTGTATTTGCTGAGTATTTTTATTATCTCTGGTATAATTCCCTGTGCTCCTCTTGTCCGTTGTTTTCATACCGTGTTCATCATCGTGTTTGAACACGCACATCACGGTCCTAAAGAGAAACGGGTTGTGTTAGGACACGCTTATGAAGAAATGCAGGAAAGCAGGGTTAAAACTTGCAGCCCCACCACATTAGAACAGCACTGTATGAAAGTGTTTTCTTATTTCTTCTCAGGTTTTTCAGCAACTCCTCCAGTAATGCTATGGATCAGGAAATGGCTTACAAACTTGTGGAAAGACCAACTTTCTTTGAAATATTTAAGGCACATTGTAATGAATCAGGTACAGCTTGTCTACAGTAAATAACTTTATTAGGGTTGCTTTCTGGACATTGCTATTTTATACATGCGTGCTGTAGGCTGTAGATTCCATATAAAAGTGTTATGCAACTTCTTAGCTCTACTTACCCCAAATCTCCATTAGCTAATATCTACCTTTTTTTAAATATCTGTTCAAATTTTATTTATACCTTTTTTTCATCATGTGTGCTCAGTTATTTTTTGTACTTGTTTTTTAGCTGTGGCTTCCTTATGTACTCACGTGCAGGCCAGGTTTAGTCTTTTGCCAAATGCACCTGTAGTCATATGATTTATTAATGTTAAAAAGAACCTGTTTAACTTGCCAGTCTGAATAAAACAAGAGGTAAACTAAAAACCAGATGTATACTTTTAATTTTAAACAAACTGGATAATTATCTGTTCTTTGATTAGCTTTGTTAGTGGTCTGAGAATTTGGGCAGGCATTCTTGTATACTTTGTGGGTATTGGAGTTCAAAGCTATCTAGAAACAAAATAAACAGAAGTATGACAATGGAAGGAGCAATGCAGTTTCCTGCTAGTATTTAAATGCCTAATGTGTTTTCACATCCTGCATGGAGCATTAATTTTGTATTAATTTACAATTAATTACAGTCTTCTCTTATATGTATCATATGCAGAATGAAGATTTTATGTCCTGGTTTAAGAACATAGGAACTTGTTGTCATGTGTTATTTAAATGCCATTTGATAGGTTTCTTTTTTTTTTTTTTTTATGTGGTTTTCTGTATGTTTTTCTCCATAGACTTAGGCCCTATCAGTCTCAACTGGTTTGAAGAACTCAGTGCAGAAGCACCCTCATATGAGCCTAAGTTGTTAGGAGAACTTGATGGTCCCATTGGTCAAACATCTTTTAAAACTCCGAGGGCAAAACTCTCTACATACAGTCAGCTGGCATCAACTCCACTGATTTTTAAAGAAGAAAATACAATATTGCTGCCTGATTCTTCTCCTGGAAAAGAACTGGATGAGAAAAAAATAGGAGCAAGTGAGTATTTTTTTTTTTTTTTTCAAGTGGCACTTGAAGGCTGCTTGTGCCCTCCAGAACGAAAAGACTTTTTAGAAAGGTTATCTTAGTAGGCTTCTGAAGGTCACCTATAAAAACGCAGAATTAATGTTAATAATGAATTCAGCTTTGCAATAAACAGGTAATGTACATGCAAGGTTCACTGAAGAAAAGATACCATTCTACTCCTAATACTCTAAATACTGTTAATATAAGGAGCATATGAGCTTATTAGTGTAACCTGGTGACTGAGAATCACAGTGAATTTTTTTAGCAGTCTGCTTTTTGTTTTATCCAAAATCTCTGAAAATCTTTTCAAGAAAGAGAAAGATGCTTGTCATGGTGAAGTATGAGGCGATCTGTAGAGCACTCCTTAACCTTTCCTAGAAAGATTTCAAAGCTCTAAGCTCTCTAAGTTAATAAAACTGTGTCATAGAAAGAAGTTACACTTTTTTCATTTGGAGAGAAGTAGTTCTACTACTTTTATGAGGTATTTCTCACTACATTATTTCCAAATCCCAAGTATGTCATGAAAGTACGTGTCACACTGCTCCTTTTTGATGTACCTGCAAGCCATAGTTCCTATCCTCCTTGGACAGAAACAAGAATCTTTTCTATGGAGAAGGTATGCACGACTGTATGTAAGAATCTTTTCAGTGGAAGAGTAGCTAACCCTGTTCCTGCAGTATCTGATTTGTACATCTGCTGTGTCTGTGCCCTCCTAACAGTAAGAGAAGCTCTTCTAAACACGTTACAGGCGAACACAAGACTCCCTGTATTATCAGAATCGTTCTTCGATCCTAAAGCAGTCTTTAAAGGTGTAGAACTGTGTTACTGTTCAAATATACTTTATAACATCGCTTCCATTGAATATTGCTACCTTGTTAATTTCTTTTAAGTTTATTGATGAACTTCTGCTGAACTTACTCTTTGCTGAGAACATGCTGCGTCTGAATTTAGCTGTTTGGACTTTTACAGTGTTGAGTCCCTAGCAAATTCTCAGTAGCTTTTCATAAATTGCAAACAAAGGAACCTTATGATTCTTCTGTTTCAAAATGGTTACTTTTGCTCTGTGCCTGTGCATGCAGACATTTGTATACACTCCGTAAGGAAGGGAAGACAACTAATACTAAAGTTGCTATAGTTACCTGTGGCTGGCCCGAGATCTTTTTCTCCTGGTTTTCTTGGTTAGAGCCAACTGGCTCGTGTACCTAGCTTTACTTCTTGTGAAAACAAGAGCGTGATGTAAGCTGATGGATTTCGCCTTGGTGTGGTACTGGGATGCAGCCATGCTGTGCCTGTGGACTCAGGAGCTCAGAAGCAGAGAGAAATGCAGAAACCTCAGTGTAATTTCTGATATGGAATTTGTTTGGAAATGTCTGAGTAGGAATTCTTTTGAGTAGTTGCTTGGTTCATGTGAGTGGCTGACTGTTCAAAGGATTCTGTTGCTTTGGTGGGCACCCTCTTTCTCTTTTGCCTGGAGATGCATAGCACATAAATAGCTACTGCTACCAGTGACAGTGCTTCTGCTAACAGTTCCAGAAATAATTTTCTTTTACGCTGGTTATCCAAATCAAGAAGTGTATGCCTTAAGTAAATTTGAGGGAAGGCTGATACAAATGCATGTTTGCATGTACTGAATTTCTCCTAAGAATAACTTCTGCAATGACAGAAAAGGCACAATACAGTGTACTAAAACCGAAATGGAATACGTGACTGTAATAATATTAAGAAAACATACTGAAACACATACATATCAAGTGAATAAAGTGACATAATGAGTTATTTTTGGCTGTGCATTTGAAATGTGTTTAGCATTGTTTGGATATAGAATTTGAACATGTTCAAAACACTAGACGAGAAAGTAGTGTTGGTGTTTTTGGTGTCTTTTAATTAGAAATCAGACATTGCTTAGTTTTTCTTAAAGCTTATCTTTAAACTCAAAACTGTTACTTGTAGTTTTGCAAGGTTCTGTTGATTATTATATTCTATGTTATAGGCAGAGAGAATTTGATAAGCCCAAGTATCACAAGAAGAAAAATAGATCAAGAAAATGAAATACTTGCTTCTCCTCCTGGTACCTACCGCAACTTCCTTGCTGCTAGGTATGCTAAAAATGACAATACAAACATAAAATAAACTGGATTTTAAGCAAAAAGCAATATTGAAGCCACAATATTTGACTGGTAGACTTTTTCAGAGCAGTGACTAATCTTGTATGTCTGGTATGTTTATGATACTTGTGGGTTGCTAAGTGAATTGAAAACAAAACACTAGCTGATTTTGAAAACTTCCTTGCTTTTAGGTGTTCTTCCTTTCTATTTTTCTACTCCTTCATAGCTGGCGAATGGCATTTGTTGTCATGATTTCAGCTTCCCAAATCCTCAACATCCAGTGCAAGAAAGAGTAGTAGTGATGTACCATGTGCTTCTGAAGTAGTAATTTGTAAAGCTATTTCTAATATTTACTGCAATTTTTTTAGTAATAGCATTGATTTCTACGTTTACGTGTATATATTTCAATAAATCTGATCAAAGTACTCATGTCGATTATAAGAAGTTAAACTAATTATTTAATTAAAATCAATTAAGCAAATTTCCATAGTTCATACATCATATTAAGAAATGCATAGTTATATTGGCATCTATTGAACTATTTGTCAGACAAATCATCACTGGAAATTAACTTATTTCACAAAAGAAGCATTTTACAGTTTGTAATAAACTTACTGTAAGGTTTAAAATACTGACTAGTGGTTAGGAGAAGTCTACATTTATTTTAGGGAAATAGCCATGGTTCCAAAGAAAGAAAATAATGGAGGCAGTAATACACGTAATGTCTGAAATACTTATTTTCAGAAATTGAGAAATGAAATTAATAGAGGCAGTAATACACGTAATGTCTGAAATACTTAACTTATTTTCAGAAATTGAGAAATGAAATTAATGTTTTTTAATTTGGTTTTGTTTTGCAGTCCAAACATTTTAAGGAATATTTACAGAACACCTCAGAGAAGTAATATGCCTGGTTTGTATTTTCACTTCTTGGCTTTACTGAATAGATGTAAATCCTTATGTCTTAGGTATTACTTAATATCCTTACTACGTAATGTTTTTTAGGACCATACGGAAGCTTGTTTTGCACACCAAAACTTCTGGAGGTAAATATTTTATTCCTGCATTTTGTTTTCTTTTTCGTGAGTAGTACATTTTGAATTCTGCATAGAAATAATAATTGTTAAATATATTTCTAGGTCAGAACTCCAAAACGTATTTCTGAAAGTCTGGGTGCAGAAGTGGATCCAGATATGTCCTGGTCAAGTTCTTTAGCCACACCTCCTACACTTGGTGCAACAGTGATAATAGGTATTTCTAAAAATGAACAGTTACTAAGGGTTAAAAACTTCTGGGTTTGACACTGGAAGTTCACTTAGTGTGAACTGCTTTTTTTTTTCTTTTTTAGTTAAAAAGGACAAAAGTCTTACAGTGATGCTTAGTGGGTGACTTTAAATAATGCAGCCCTAAAAGGAAGAAATTAAATTAAATGTGTTGTTGCTTTTCAAAAGTTCTTCCTTTGTATAAGAGATTAGGGAATATAAAATTAGAAGTAACATAGCAAAGCATGCAAAGAACATTAGATAATGATTGCTTACATTTGCGCTATCACAAAACTAGATACTGTTAGGTTAAGTCATGTATGTTTATGAAGTCTAAGGAGGTAGCCTGTTGAGTAAACTTTTCAGCAGCAGTGCTAGCTTCGGCATTTTTAAGCCCTCTCACTGTGCCTGCCATCACATTGATGCAGTGAGACAGACGGAGATACTGATCTAATTGAAGACTGTATTTCCTGGGTTATTTGGAGAGGGCAATTCCTGGACCTCATTTACTGCACAGCTGCACAAACAGCTGTGCCAGCATAACTGATGATGAGAATGAGTGCGATGACTCAGTTTAAGTGGCACTAACAGTGATGCTAAACATCAATCCTCGACCTAAGGTGTTGCTGTAAGTGGGCTTTCTTTAGCATATGATAAGCAAAATTAAATTTGACTTTATTATTTGTTGATGAAAACTCTTGAGAAAATGGGAGAACCTGGATGTCTGCTTATCTCCTGACATTGCTCTTTTTAATGTGGGTAAACTATCACCGTATAAAGCATATAGAGCATGCAAGCATATAAAGCATATTAAGAATGCATGCAAAGAATTGGGAATCTCCTCATGCAAGAATTGTTCACGGCACCAAGCCTGTCAGAGTTCAAGGAGCATCTGGACGATGCTCTTAGTCATATGGTTTAGTTTTGGGTAATCCTGCAAGGAGCAGGGAGTTGAACTCTGTGACCCTTATGGATCCCTTCCAACTTGAGATATTCTGTGATTCTTCTGTTGGCAGGGAGGGAGGGGGTGGTACTATTCACAAGGCTACAGAGTTCTGCTGGTTTGGGTGTTCATTGGTTTAGAATGATGTGACTTGAAAAGGAAGGCTGGGGAAAGTACCCATAGCTTAATGATGTTCTTCTGAGAGATGAGTTGTGGTTTGAGCTCTCCTTCTCCAGCTTCCTGGAGGAGCTTAGTATTTTATAGCAGTGATACCCACCCCCTTCCATCTGTCACCTGTAGAAGGAAAGGGTGCATGATTTGGTGGAACCTAGATGCCACGTCTCTGAAACATGTTGTTTGAATAAACTGCTCTTTAGGCATCTTAAAAATAGGGGTCACTTTTTCCTTTTGTAACGTGTGTGAAAAGATGTTACTGCTCTTGTGGGAGGAAAAGGAAAAAACCAAATTCCTGACAGAGGCTTGAAGGTCTCATCCAGATCTTTTGAGAGAAAAAATTAGACAGTGATGCCATGAATAACTGCGGGAAAGGGGATTGGCAGTGGTGGTGGGCTCAGAGCAGTAACCTGTCTATCTACATAGCAGCAACGACAGCCTATGATTTAGGGTGTTTTGTGCTGTTACGAAACTGCATTTGTACACTGTCCCTCAGCCTCACCTGTAGGACTTTCTAGTTAGAACTTTTGGTTAGTTTTAAGTAGCTTGTTATTTACAGATTTCAGTTGCATTTAAAATAATACAAAGAAAACCCTCCCAAAACACAACCATGTTTGAACACACTCAGCAAATGGCTTAGGAGCAAATGAATTGGCTTGTCTGACCTGTCTGTCTTTCTTCTAAAGCTAGAGAAAATGATTCTATTTCTGGAGCAAAGCAACAGGATGAAAGAGCTGAGATAGTAAGTAGTTTTAAGAACTATGCTGTTCCTTAATTTCAGTTAAGCTATTTAGTTACGTGTACATTACTTGAGCCAAGACTAAAAAATTCTGTCATTTTCATTCTAGGCCCTCCTATTTGGCTAGTTTTAAAAGTTACTGCTCACAAAACCAAACTTGCAAAGCCTGGCTGTAGACTGTATTTTCACAAATAACACCCTTTGAGGAATATTTTTGCTGTGTTTTTTAAAAAAAAAAAAAATCACTTGGATTCAGCAGCAGTGGGAGTCATTCAAAGAGAAATCAAACCTAGGAATTGCAATATGCTACTTATCTGAGGGTTTGTTTGTTTTTCCTCCTCTTCTGTCGAAGTTTTGGGAGTTATTGTTTGGCTTATATTGTCCAGTAACTTCTTGTGTTCAACCACTCTACCAAGAGTTGAAAGTGAGTATGGATTTCAGACCTTTGATAGTGTTAGGAAAGGGAGAGTTCCCGCGAAATCGTAATTTCACTCTGTGTATATGAAAACTGAATGATTATTCATACTGAAAACTGAGGATGATGCTAATAGGATTCAATTACAAATTTATGCTCTATTCTTAAGTACCTGAAACTTCACAGTTAACAAACCGTTACAAGTTAAAATAAGCAAAACGTATTTCTCCTTTTTCATATTGCCTTTGTTCCTTTTAGAGAGGCTTCCTTAACTTTATCATAGAATGGGACCTGGTTTGCATTGAAAATGGGGATTGTCTGCTTATTTATTTTCAAGTGTACCTGTGAAAATGTTACATTTCATTTTAAGACATGCAGAATTATTCAGATATTGCAGTAAATGTTTAGATTTCCTTACTCTACTATTAAAGTGACACTTACTGATATGTAATGTGTATAACAGCTTATGTCTTTGGTTTACAGGTTTTGCATAACTTTTTTTCCAACCATGATAAATGTCTGGGGACAAGTGATACAAGTTTGCTGTCCATACCAGAGACAGTGAAGCTAAATACTGAAGATGACATCAAAGATTTTGGTATGCATTGATGCTTTACTACTGAATATACTGTGAAGCAAGACTGAGGATAAAGTTACCCTGAGCTGATCTTATGGCTTAATTCCTCTGCCAGCTGTGTACTCCGACTTCCTGAATTGATTCAACATTGTAAAACTAATCTGGCCTTAAAAAACGAAATCTGTTTCTGTTGAGTCAGTGAATCAAATCAGGTTACCATGCCACTGGATGACAACCAGATTAGTACTGGTGTAAGTGAAGGTGTGAGACTGCATGGGAGAGCTGAGAGAGAAAAATGGTACAGGCTCAAGGGGGAGCAAGACTACTACTGCTACTAGCTATTGAATAGGTTTAGCTTTATCGTGAAGTTTCACCCCAATACTCATTATTCTGTGGTGAGCTGGTTTTTTAATCTTGCTATATCCATTCTTCATTTACTTCACCTATTAGTAGTTCAGAACAGGACAAATTCTTTAGGAAAATAAAATGGGTTTTTTTTCAGAAGAATGCAGAAAATTCTCAGCCAACGGAAAAAAAATGTTTTCATTCTATGCTCTTAGATCATATTAGCGAACAAGTGAAAAATACACACTTTAACATGAGCTTTTTGATTTTTGTTTAGAAATTATGGCAGAAGGGAAGAATATTAACAAATCTGTTCAGCAAGCATGGATGTAAAAGGGTGCTGTAGAGATTGACACAGGCTAGATAGGGTGATATATCCTTAGGATGGTATGTCTCCTTATCTGAATGGAATGGACTGCGCTACAAATACTGTTTGGTGGTACACGCAAGGATTGTGAAAGAATCAGGTTAGAATTTGATGAAGAGGGCTGAGAATGCTGGGGTCAGGAAGCATTGTTGCTTGCAGAGCAATATATACTGCTAGTTTTGTATTGTATGTTCAAACATGCTGAGGAAAAAAATGTAGTTGCTAGTGAATGTATTCAAGCAATCTGCAGTCAGTAAAATGCTTTTAGAAATGAAAGACAAATTAATGTCCTATGCTGTATTCCAAAATGGCTTATTACATCCTATGCTACAGTGGAGAAGGCTTGTTAAAACAATGTCTGAGTAAAAATAAGAGGAAGAAGAACTGTTTTTTTTAAAGTACAAAATAACTTCCCCTGCCCTCCTCCCCCATCTCTCCCCCAACCTTCCCCTTTTGATAATAGTTAACTTGACATTTGAAGATGCAATGTAAAAAGAAGGATAACTAAAACCTCCATGTTTATCATCTTTTAAATGTTGGTTTTCTCTGGAATAGTGTTGTATGACTGTGAAAGACAATCAGGTTTATTAGGTATTATTTTTGTTTCAGTAAAAGAAAATGAGAGATCATAATACTGATTTGAATACCTACATTATTTTAAGGCTATGAAGAGATTATCTATATTGTACCTGTTGCATCATTAATAGCAGTGAGGTTGAATATATGCACTCAGTCCAAAATACAAGAACTACGAAATATTTCAAAGATTTTTTTGCTGGATTTTTTTTTATTTTTAGTTGTAATAATTTGAGGGAAGAGGAAAACTTTTTTTAGCTGTTTTACATTTAGCCTAACTACGGACTGCAAGATATGCACTGTCATGTATTAATACTTAAGAATTTCGCAAAAGGAGCTAAATTTGTGTATTCATTGCATATTCCTTAAGCATATTCATTTATAACCCAATCATTAATTCCTAGGGCTTAAACTTTAAACTTAAAGCAAGTCTAATACTGGTCATTGTAACATTAAGCATTAGGCATCTGGACCTTGTAGTAGTATTCACAGCTTTGCTGTAGGTATATAACTATGGATTCAGGATTAAGATTCTTCAAATATATAATAATCAGTGTGTTGACTGGGAAACTACTTAAATGAAAAACTAATGGGAAACATGAAATTCAGTAACATTTTAGATACTTTACCCTGGCCTGTTGCCCAAAACTTCATATTTAAACTCTTTAAAAAACCAAAATGACATCACTCATTCAGTTTATAACTCTGAGCAGAGTAAATGGTCTATCTTTAACCTCAATGTCTAGAACTATTCATGAAGTAGGCAAAATAGATTCAATACCCTCTGGCTGATAAGGATTCCAACCTGAAATGGGGCAATATGTTCTAAGAATGAGTCAATATATGATTCCAGAGCAGAAACATCTAATATTTAAGCCTCTTTTTTTTTCTGAGTATTGTATGATTTACCCAGAAGGAGAGGCACTGAGAAAACAAATTAAGTAGTTATTGCCTAATTAGGGTACTTACTGAGAAAACAGGAAAATTCTGTTGTGCAGTCCTTGGTTTTGGGGTTGTCTTTTCACTGACCCTGCAGTGAGTTTAGAAGTCAAAATTAACTTCCCTGATTTCCTCCCTCCACTCTCCCCAGCATCAGGTTATTCAGTATACAACCAGTATCTTTACAATCTTTCAGAGACTCCTGTTTTTCTTTTTTGATTAAAGGCAATGGCTCCTGTTTAAGTAAAAAGATATAGAACTGTGTCTTTAGAAAGCTCTGTTGACAAATTATTACAGTAGCACAGAAGTTACTCCACAGGAATGCATTTCAGTAAGGGAAAAGGACCTGTACACTCAATCTGTAGCATTAGTTTCTTCTTTTAGAGATCTTGTTTAGTGATACCTTCTGCCACTCAGCCAAAAAATAGAAAGTAGAGAATGGGTAACTGTGTAGAGAGATGTGATGAAAGAGGTGGTTTTATGCCTCCAGCATGGGCATGAACCATTAATGGATGTATTACAAATAGTTGGATGTGTGTGACCAAGTACTCAGAAATCTTCTGTGGACTTCCAAATGGAAAATCTTTCACAGACTAAGTTATTTAAAAGTTCTAATAGGGAAAATAGTTCTAAATTATAGAAATTGTACCTAAAAAAGGGTTATGGAAAAAGTTACACTATTGGTTATGTGCCCAAGGAAAACAGGACAAGGATGTTTTCTAGGTACTTGGTTACAATTTCTTTGATACAAAAAAGCCTTAAAAAATACTCTCAAAATAAAGCCAAGCTATCTTTTTGAATGTGAAATATTTTGATAGGTAGGCCTAGTTTCATACATTTGAGAAGGTAATATTTTTATTTGGTATGTGTAAGCTTTCAAGCTTGTCTACAAAGCAGAGTTTAGTTGTTTTTTTTTTCATGTGTAAGCTTTCAAGCTTGTCTACAAAGCAGACTTTAGTTTTTTTTTTTTTTTCCCACTGCATATTATTTCTCTACACAAACAAAAAAATTCTCATTATTTTTCTAATATTTGTGCCAATCATTTGGAACTTCTTAAAAGCTTCCTAATAAATTAAAAGGAAAAAAAGAGAATCTTTTCTGAATCCTTCTAGACATTGTACTATTCTATATCAAAGCAAAAGATAGTTTATTAGAATCATCCTTAAATAACACTTTCCTTAGCTGCCAGTTATAGACAAAAATAGGCAGCTTCTTAAGGTGTTTGGTGCCTACCATCTGGTATAACTTGTGGAGGAAAAAAGTCTAGACATTTATCTTGTAAAATTACCTACTCATTCTCCTGTCTGTAGAAAAATCAAAATTCTTTTGAGACAGCTAGGTTTCATCTTGGAAACCTGCTTAACTCCACAGTCCTCAGGAGGCCAGGGCATCTGCATGTATATCCTTTGCCTCCTGTTTCTTCCAACAGCTGCTGTCGAAGAGTAACCTACTTTAAAGACATGTAGATTTATTTTTCCAGACTCACTCCTGAGTAAAGGTAATTGCCATAAAACTGTATTTACCTATACATAAAGCTGTATTTACCTATAAAAACACAATGCTATTCCTAATTTATTTCCTAAAACTTATTTTTTTACTTCTTTTCTCTCTCCATCTTCTCTAAACTATTTAGAGTCGGAGATGTTAGATGGCTTATTTGGTGAGATGAATAGCTTTGAGGATACATTCAACATGCCTGTTAAGTCCAGTGGAACTCTTCTGTTGGTGCCTCATGCTCTGGATGCAGTAGAGAAATGTGAAATAAAGACAGATAAAGCACAAGGAAAGGGGGATATTCCTTCCAAGCAGTCTCTTAGAAGAAAGACTGGCATTTCACAGGAAGTGAAAACAACAAACTGGGCTGAAAAAAGCCACTCTATTGAAATGAAGGATTCCTTATTCCAAAACACAGATGAAGATACAGATGATGGAAAAGATGGTTGTTTAATAGGACATGAAAAGGAACTGGAGTCACTTAGGATCACAGGAGATGTGCAAGATTATAGAACATACAAGTCATCTGAGAACGAGAAGCCTGTGAAAGAAGATGTACTATCTTCATCAAGCCAGTGGTCTCAACTGAACTTATCTGATCTTGACGTAACTCACTTGGAAATGTCTGTATGTAGCTCTCCACCCTCTGACTTACGTAGAGAGAAAGATTCAGAAGAGAAGTCAGTACTAACGACCAAGGATGATGCTGTGGAAACATCTTTACTGAATACTTCAGGCTTGATAAAAGCAGAAAAGGTGTTGAGTGTCAATTTGACAGAAGAGTGCTATGAAGTGAAAAATTCAGAAAACAACCCAACATCGGCAATAACTCCAGTAAAATCCGTGTCTCTCAGTGTTCGAGATCCAAAGTTAATAAAAGGATGTGCAGCTGAGGTTTCCAAAATGAGTTTCTTAAACTGTAATTCTTTTTTGATTGAAAGTACAAATGTCACGGAGTATTCTGTAGTCTACAATGGCAGCTTTTCCAAGCATTTAAAAGCAACTTCTAAATCTGTTGTAACTGATGTTCTACCTCACCCACTTGTATGTAGTACTACATCTCCAGCTAATTGCAATGACCTACATTTAACAAATAGTGAAAATACTCTTACAAAGTCGGGCTTTAAAAGCCTGAATATGTTATCCAGCTTGAGAAAGAGATCCAAGAGATTTATTTATTCAATAAATAATACTTTACTGTATCAAGAAAAAATACAGAAAGAAGTAACCTCTGAATTGCCTGTTCATCCTGTATTACCGCATTCAGAATCTGATTTGTGTGAAGTTAAAGCTTGTCATGTGGCCAGTGTTGATGAGCAAGGTATGTTATTAAGCTTTTCACCATATGTGGGCAATTCTGTATTTATTTATTAAGAACCTTTTATGTAAATCTTTCAGATAAAATCCATGTAAAATCTTGTGTTTGTGATAAAGTAGCTCTGCAACTGGCTAGTCTGGGAATTGAGATATGGAATTGGTCTGTTATAATAGTGACAGAATAGCATTATTTTCAAATCTTTATGTTGAGACATGAGGAATGGAAGCCCATCTCTTCACATTTTATTACAACTAATACCTGATTATTTTTTTTTTTAATTGATAGCATTAACTGCAGGCTACTCACTTGTTCCTGGTTATTAGAATGTGATTAGATTAAACAGATCTCCAGTTTTGTCAAGGCGTTCACATTTGAAAACAAAAGTGATATTTATGGTACCCATGTTGAACATGTGTAGAAATGATCTTATGGGCCAAAATTTAATCAAAATCTGACTCTGCATTTGTTTGCACAAATGAAAACTAATTTATTAATACTTTTTTTTCTGTAATGTCTTCTTTTGTAGACTGCTTGCTTTTGGCTGAGAGAAAGCATTTGCAATCAAATATCAAGGAAAACCATTTCAGCACTTGTACTTTAAAAATGGATATAATGGATAATTCATCTGATAAATCCTTCAACGATAGGCTGAAGCAACAAGACCTGAGAGACTCGGGGAAATATGCAAGAGAGGATCAACCTGCTACATCATTAAAATGCTTAGAAGTATCGAATATGCAGACAGAAGACACAACAGATTCCTTGAATGGCGAAATAATTTCAAATATAAAACGTAAAGTTCTAACTTCAGCATGCTTAATGGCAAGAAAGCGTTCCAGATTGCTCCCTAAAGGCTGTTGCTTAAAGAAAGGCGAGGAAGATAAGTATATGAGTGCTAATGTGAACAATGGAGCTACTGCACCTCAGACCCTTAAAGAACAACTTGCGTCGTCTTCTCCTAGGGATGATGAATGCTTGATTGATATGCACCATGACACTGTGTCTGTGACAAACAGCAGTTTCAATAATACTTTGAGTCAGATCAACTTTGACGTAAATGGAGTCAGCAGTGATTGTTGCAATAAAATACCAACTGATGAAAGGCATGCTACGGACCAGTGGCCAGTAGTTGACACTACAGAAGTACTTGGACCGTTGGGAATAAACTGCTCAGAAAATGATGGTACTGGGTTAAAACAAGGGGAGCAAACAGATGCAGCTGCCTTTTCAGAAGCTGAAGCTGACAATCAAGAGCCAAAGTCAGTTGAAAACAATGAAAGCCCTCAAGCAGCTGCTTGCACTACCATAGCTGTAGAGAGTGCTAAAGAATTGTTAGATTGTACAGATGATAATTCTCTAAATGAAGTAATTTCTGAAGAAGATAAACAAGTAGCACCTATGTATTCCAGCAAAAAGCCAAATGAGAACCTAAAGTATGAAAGGAAATCATCAGGAAATCTTAATGCATGTAGTTTGAATCTGTGCTTTGGTGGCTTTCAGACTGCTTCCAATAAGCAGATTAAATTCTCTGAAGTCAGTATAGCAAAAGGCAGAATGCTGTTCAAAGACATTGAAAATGAATGCTTTGAAGCCTCGTCCATGGGAAGAGTCAGAAACATTTCAAATCAAGCTAAAAAGGTGAATAAGTTTTTCTCAGATTCGGAAAGCAAGTGGGGCAGTAATTTCTCTGATTCTTTAGATTCACAAACAACTTTTACCGAGCCTAGACATACACAGTTTATTCCCCATAAAGCTGGCTTGTGTGAAAACTTTCCTAGAAGTCAACACTCCCTGCAAGAAACAAATCAAACCTTGACAGCAAGCCAAGAAGCAGAAATTGCTGAACTTTCTAATATCCTGGAAGAAACAGGTAGTCAGTTTGAATTTACACAGTTTCGAAAGCAAAGTGACATCATGCAACGTCATGTCTTTCAACAGTTTGGAACTGTAGAAACATGTGGAACAACAAACGTGGGGAATGTTTCTGAAACAAGGAAAGATGCTGATTTTTGTAGCAGTTTAAAATCTGAAAATCAGGTAGAAGATAGGTATTGTACTAAGCAGGAAGACACAAATGAAGACTCTGAAGTGGTGGAATACGACAAAGAAAACGCAGTGGGTTTCCATAAAAATGACAAAAAGGTTACTTTTACTAACTTAGACATAAATGAAAGTAGAATGTCTGATGGGAGCTTTCCAGTAGCTAAACAGAACAGCTTTTCTAATTTTGTAGGCTTTACTTCAGCTGGAGGTAAAAAAATAAATATTTCTAAGAAGGCTTTGACCAGATCTGCAGAGCTCTTCAGGGACTTGGATGATGATAACTATTTGTTTAAATCTCCTGAAACTAGTGCTAGATGTCACAGTTCGAATGGGCATATGTCTTCTAACTGTAATTTTGTCAGATGTCTGACAGAAGAAAACAACGCAAAACCAGGTTCAGATTTCAAAAGCATAGGTGCCATTTCCCACATGGGTTCCGTTTCCCACCATGCACAGAAAAAAAATGAGGAAAATACTAGTACACTGTTCAAGGAAGATACAGAAAATCAAACAAAAAGATCAATAAATGATAATGAAAATGTTAATTTCAGTAGTACTAACGTTATCATCCACAGTCTATCACCCGTTAAAAACCATAACCAGAATCATAAAGCTTCCAAACAGTTTTTGCATCAAGGAGCTTGCCAAGTTGAAGGTAGTTTGCAAGAAGACTCATTAGATAAAACATGTCTAGGAGATGCTATTACAACTGCAGAAGAACATAGGTTAAGCATATCAGATGAGATCGAAAACCTGTCTCCTAATCCAAAAGGGGAAGCCAGAAAGCAGGAAGATGAAAGCTTGTCACAAAAATTTCGAACTCCAGCTGGTAGTGATATATCCATTTCTGATGCAGCTGTGGATCATTCTCTATACTTGCTCGACGTACAATGTGGAGAAAGAGACGTAAATGTTTTGGAGAACTCTGATAAACAAAAGACACATCATAAAAATATGGAAGGGGAAGACAACACCCATGATAAAAAACAGTTAGTGAATGAAAGCAGAATAAAAATAGGTTCTTACCATCATCATCAAATACCTTTCAAGCAGGAGGTGGATGTTGAAAAAAACGAAATGAAAGGGAGTTATCTGACTGGTTTTCGTACTGCTAGTGGCAAGAAAATAACAATTGATGATGGATTTTTGGCTAAAGCTGAACAATTTTTTGCAGAAAATGTTGATGTAGGAAAGGAACAAAACGACAATTTAGAGAACCCCTTCAAGAAAAGGAAATGTGGTAAAAACTGTGTCAAAGACTGTGATTTATGTATTGAAAGCATTGCACAATGTGATCCAGAAAAACTTAATTTTAATAAAAAGCTTGTTCCTGAAGAACCTGGCAATCAATTTAAGTGGACAGTAGAGAGCAGTCCCATTAAACAAACTGTGATTCTTGATAAAGTAGGTACATTTGTTAATCTAGGTGAAGATTGTGAAAGAAGTTTGGTAACTTCATATGCACAAAAAAAAGCTGGTGTCAGACCTGGAAAGTCAGAATTGGAATCCCTTCCCAGACAGCAGAGTGATGCTTTAAGTAGAACTTGTTTGTCTGAAGGTGGAAAACTGTTTGCAGAGAGAGAGACAGAATACTCAGCAAAGAGGGATGATTCAGAAAATATACATGATCTTCCTGTGCGGTCTGCTGCATCTCTGCATTTAATGAAGGTATCAAATGACCTTGATGATAATTCTGTGCCTGGAGATACAAAGAATACTCTATTTGTTGAGGTTGGTAACAATAAATCTAATCAATCCCTCCTCTTAACTTCAAAAAGTAGCTCTTCTCATTTGAACTGTGACAGTAAGGAATTTGATGTGGAACATTTAAATGAACCTTGTGCTGATACAAACTGCTTTACAGATGCCATAGTTAGTGCTTGCCAAAACCAATCACTAGTCACTCTTCCTGAAGATGAAACTAATTTAACCAGCTTGAAAGAAACATCACTTAATGTTGAAAATCAAAAGGATGATATGAAACAAATTGTGTTTAGTACAGCAAAAGGTAAAGCAGTTTCTGTTTCGGAAAGTGCATTAGCAAGGGTCAGACAAATGTTTCAGGAAGACTTCGGTGAATCTGTAAAATATGAAATTGAGACTAACTTACAAACTAATCAAACAGAAATTGCTGGAAATTCATCTTTCATCATTCATGCAGAGTGTCCTAATTCTGCTAAGGTTTTAAATGCTACAAGAAGCAAAGAGATTAATTCAGCCGCATCCCATTTTATTAAAGTAAATGTAAGTGCTAGTGAAAATGGCCACCAAGATACAAACACATTTGCAGATGCAAAGTCTGTTCCAAATTCTCAGAGGCAATGCTTTGAACAGAGTATTAAGCTTTTAGGACACTTGCCTGTTCCAGATAAGCAGATAAAGCAGTCAGATTCTTCTATAAGCAATCTTGGATTTTTTAGTACAGCAAGTGGTAAGCCTGTACAGCTGTCAGAAGAGTCACTAAGGAAAGCTAGACAGCTCTTCTCAGAAATGGAAGGTAATCATTCATCAGATATACAAGAAGCATTTTTAGTTGAGGAAGATGTTGAAAAGTCTGAAATGCACACTGAAGTAGTTCCTAGGAAAATGCAGATAGCGTTACTAAAAGAGGAAGAAAATGCCAGCACTGAATTGATTTCAAATCCAGCTTTTGGCTTCAGCACTGCAAGTGGAAAGCAGGTAACAGTCTCTAAAAATGCCTATCAAAAAGCAAAGGCAATTTTGAAAGAATCTGATGACTTCCTAAGCAGTGGGCTTTGCATTACAGATCAACTTAGTTCAATTAAAGAGAGTGGTCAACATGTAAAATCTCTAACTGATAAAGTGATGTCAGAATCCAAAACTGAGAAAAGCTGCAGTGAAGACTTTGACTTAAAAAGCATCTACCCTGAGGAAATGAAGTCTTTCCTAAGCGCTCAACGTGTCAGAATGCCTGAGTATGTACCACATAGTAAGAAAAACAAG
>NW_009258484.1:3771201-3808250 GCF_000687185.1 Egretta garzetta | reverse complement strand
CTTTGGGAAAGGGCAGCTGAATCTGGGGATGAAAACAGAGTCTGAAGCAGTTTCATGTAGTGCTACTGCTAAAGCAGAAATTAATATTAGTCTTCTCCAAACTCCAAAAAATTACTTGGAAGTGGAGGCTGTAGAAAGTGCAAGAGCTTTTATGGAAGATGATATTTCAGATTCTGGAGCACAAATCAATGCTGCGCAGTCCTTCAGTGGCAGACTGGATAAAAACTTTCAAAATAAGACCTTTGGGAAGAGGCACTTTGAAGAAAAAAGATCACTCGGTAGGTCTTTGTCTGTGTTCAACTCTGTATGTCTTCACAGTGGGTTGTTTGGGGCTTCTTTGAATGTCACGTTGATTTTTAGGTCATGTAGAAATTGAAGTTCTTACTCTTAGTGTTTGCTGCAGGCAGTAATTCATCCCCTCTTTCCAGCCTTAAATACACCGTACAAGCTAAATTTGTGATTAGTAATTTTGAAGGTGTGCAGGTTTTGCTTTTTTATCATAAAGTTATGGAAGAAAGCTACTGCTTATTTTTTCTCTGAGCAGACTTCTTTTTTTCCTCTTTGCACAAATCTAGTGGGTTTTTTTAACTGAAAAATGAGAAGTAGTAATTCCATTTTCACTGGTTTGTGCCTTCTAGGTGAGGACAAAGTTTCACTTGTATTGAGACTGCTAGCCTGATATGAAAAATAGTTGTCCGTCCAAAAGCGTGGTTTCTTACCGTCTAAAACTGGGCTTAGGGCTGAAGTGTTGGTACTTAATGCTTGCTCAGTCACCCAGACCTGTTCAGGGACCTGAGCCAGCTGAAAACTATTTATGGAAGGGTAGATTGCAACAGAGCCACTGCCTAGCTGCACAAGCTCAGGTACAAAGGTTGGGCAGGCTACTGTGGGGAAGCTTGGGTGGGCGTGGAAAAGGCAGGTGGGAGTCTGTCAGTTCAACTTGAAGCACCTGTGACACAGCTGAACCACATCCTTAGTTACAGCTTCTGTATAAGATGTTATGCACTTTTTTAAAATTCTGTAGGGACTCTTTGATTACTGAAAGTGCAAAAGAAGATGCAGGTGAGCTGTGCTGCTGAAGTCCACTGTGGTGTGCTTTCTGAGGCACACTGTCTTGAGTATGTTTGACAACTTAAGCGTCACAAATTTTGATTTAGACGGAACAGACCTACTGACCACAACAGATTCTGTAACAGACTTGATGATATGGAGTCTTGAGATCATTCGTGGTTACACAATATACAGTCATTCTAATTCTGTATAGAAGAAACTTCAGCAAATTGTGGTGAAGTAGCTCTGTGTTTGAAAAGGCCATTTCATACAAGTGTGTGACCTGAAAACTTGCTACTTCTGCGTGCTCTGACTTCTTGAATGTTTTATTTAGAAATTATAATGAAGTTATACAGTATTGGAAAGAAACTGAACTTAAAAAGAACATCACTTCTAAAAATCTGTGATTTTATCCTAGGAGAACCTCCAATTAAAAGACAGCTACTGCTTGAATTTAACAGAACAAAGAATCCCCCCAGATCTTTGAAAGCTTCAAAAAGCACCCCTGATGGTAATTTTAGTCATCTTGTGTTCTAAGTATTGATCTGATGTCAGTAGTTATCTTTAGAATTATTCAGTTTCCAATAAACTAACATATAATAAGGTTGCTTAACTGCTGCTTTTGTCAATATAGTCACGAAAATTCAGGGAAGCTGCTATGGTAATGTCTCTGCTGACTTGAAATCACATGTTTAATGGTATGACTTATTGTGTAGAATCTAAATATATTACAATGTACTACTTATGCAAGAACTCCAGTTTACTTTCCAGCTTGGTAGGAATTTATCCAGTTTCTCACAATCCTAAATCTCACAAATTCTAGTCTCTAGGAAGCATATATGTAATTGATATGTAATTTCTCAATTAAAATCTATTTACAGGAAAATGAGAAGGTACTAGTAATTTCATCGTGTAGTATTTTTTGAAGAATATACTTGCTAGTAGGTGTCTACATTACTGATGCTTCTAATATTTCAAGCCAGTAATATGGAAGCTTATGAAAGTGAAATCAAGGTTTTAAAGTCTGAGTTGATGCTTTATGTGAAGCTAGTTAGTGATTAGGCTATTAGGATAATGTGATTTTGTCTATGGCTTTTGGTTATGGGATTAGTTGTGTCCTTTAAGGAACTCGTTCTTTCTAAGCACTGCATGCTCTGACCTAGAATTCAGTAGCGGGATTCATCAAATATATTGGTTTAACCAGTATATTTGTTCCTAAATGCTGTCCTGAATCTGTCCAAGCATAAAACCCATGATTTAAAGAAAGTTTTAAATGGAATTTGTAAGCTGCTGCCAGAGAATAATTTTATACCCTTCATATGTAAATATTATCCTGCCCTGCAGCAGGATCTGAACAGTGTCATTCTTTGGTGGAACAACTAAAAGCAGTTCTAATCTCTGGTATAGTCTTGCCTCTGACTTCTAGAACATGTGGCATCTTGTATACGTGACTTCTCATACGAAACTTCTTCTTTGCAGCCTAAGGGCATAGCAAAAATGAGTTTAAATTCCAGGCAGACATGATTTGGTTACATTGCAAGATAAGCATGTCCTTCAGTGATGGAAGGAGGAGTTTGGGCAAATGTGCCATTTTCTGTTGTAACTTTAAAAAAAAAAAAAAAAAAAAGGTTGCTAAAAGAATTCTAAATTTAATGGTGAGCCTACCTGGAATTAAATATATGGTAAACATTTCCCTTTCAGGAGCCTAAAAACATCTTGCAGGCTCACAAATAGGAACTTTTGAGACTTGAGCATTGTGGTCACTTACCCTTTATGTTTTATACAACGATTTTATTTGGGGGGTAGGGGAAGAACAAAGCTGTTTAAATCCACTCTGGAAACTTTTATATATATTTATAATGTTAATATAGAAAAAATGTGATTTAAGTATCTATCTATGTAATATACCATTTCAAACTTTTTTTTCTAATTATCTTACAGGCATTTTCAAAGACAGAAGAAAATTTATGTACCACGTTCCTTTAAAACCTATAACTTGTCAACCGTCTGAGTAAGAAATTTATAATATATTTTAGAGTTCTTCTAATGCCATTTATTAAAACCTCACAAGCTCTTGAAACTTTTTAAAAATATATGGTAATACTTTGCTACACAACTTTATAAAAGACTAATAATTTTACTTAAAAATAGACATATGAAATTACCATATAACACACATTGCTGCAGTAGACCAGTGAGATGCTAAACAAATTTTACACTTTCCTTTTTTCTCCACAGATAGAAATTAAGTATTCAGTTTTTAAAATGTCAAAGACTGATATTTGTCTTTTCTGTATTACTAAATTAAGAATATCAAAATCCTGACAAAAATGTTTGTCAGGAAGCTGAAACCTGTATGTTTAAATGTTTTCATCTCTATAGGGCTACTAAAGAACGTCAAGAAGTCAGGAATCCTACCCTTACTCTACCAGATCAAGACTTCAAAGGATTCAAATCTCAACCTGCCATTTTTCAGCACTGTGCGCTAAGGCAGTCTTCAAATAGTACTTCAGGGGTTCCTACTCCATGTAAGACCGCAGCAAAAGAGAGTGAAGAAATAAGAAGTTTGTACAAATCCAACAAAACTGTCAAAACTTTTGTTCCACCCTTCAAAACCAAGCTGACATTTTCTACAGGTCAACAAGGCAGCAGCAAAAGATGTGACTCTCCAATAAGCAAAAATACGACTGAAGAGACAGAATTAAATCAGATCATAACTGAACAAAATATTGCTGAACCTCAGGATCACCAGTCTTGCAACCAGCACACAGCAGACACTGACCTAGAAAATGGCAATTCAGGTATTTTCAGATTTTGATCACTTACCTATTGTGAGTACTAACTATAAGAACTGACTGAACCTTTAAGGGTTTTGCATATTCTGTCAGACTTCATTTTTAAATAAAAAGATGCTTCTTTTTAGGCTTGGGGTTTTTGGTTTGGTTATTTTTTTTTCAGGAAAATTAGGAAGTAATTGCTTTCCTAATATTTTATATTGCACTGCTAATAAAGTATATTCATCTCATCTCCAAAGTTAATGAAGAACACGAAAAATTTGTTTTCATACAGTGCTTCAGAAACAGATGTTTAAGATGGCTTCTGTTTCATTTGATACTTGATTTTCATCAAGTAAAATATTCTAGGAACCTTAACAACTAGCCTTACTACATTCACTTTTGTAGAAGCTTGTATTCATTGTTTTCTAATTAAAATGTAGGCTTAACCATATAAATGGCCGATTTGTGTCATTTTCAAAGAATCAGTTTAAATGCCCAACTGTTTGACTTTATTTAGCATGTGGGCTTACACTTTCTAAGCTCTCTTGAATGTTTCCATGTGTATAATTTATGTAACTTTTACATTCAAATAATCTGGATTTTTTCCAGAAGGACTCATTGCATATATTTGAACAGGTACATAAGCATTTGCAGAATTAGATCCCCTATTTACAGGTCAAAACCTTGGGATTATGGACTCATCATCATCAACCAATTTCTGTTCATTTGGAGTTTTCTGTGAAAACAGGAGTTCAGTCTGATGCAAACAATATATGGATTTTAGTTTAGTTCAGGGACTTACACATTTATATTTATTTAATATAAATAATTTCATATAAATATTCAAATGCCTTCAGTAAACACTGTTTTTTAAAAGCTTTATATTATTTAGAATAATAATGTTATTTAGAATATTAGAGTGGCTTAGAAAACATGCTTCTCTGAATCTGCTTTTATGGTGTGCCTGTATATCTTAAATGGATATATACTGTAAAAAAGTTTTGATTTTTTTTTTTTTCTTTTTCCCTTCGCAGCTATGATCAAGATGATGACAAATCTCCGCTGTGCTAGAGATCTGCAGGAAATGAGAATTAAAAAGAAATATAAGCAAAATATTAGCTCACAGCCAGGCAGTCTTTATGTCATTAAAACATCTGCAAGAAATAGAATTTCTCTGAAAACTGCAGTAGAGGAGAAATCTCCTAGTTTTTATTCTACGGAAGAGGTATATTGATAATATTTTATTGTGCATCTTCCCTGTGGTCTGTTCCTTAAGACAAGCAAACAATAACTGAGTAGCTTTTGAATAGATACATTCTTCAGTTTTGAGATAAGTATTTACAGTAGCTGTTATACTACTTACTATTGACTTTTAACCCATGTGAAGAGCTGTTTTAAGATAACACACAGTTAAAATTTAAGCTCAGGTAAGCCTATATCAAAAGCCTCATGCTTTTGGTACAGTGAAAGTACAAAACCTATTGAATTTTTTTAAACACTTTTAAAGCACACTGTGATGCTGTTCTGCTAAAATAACTGCTGGGAATTCCTCCATTCTCCTTGGATTACATACAAAATGACAAGGTCAGGCAAAATCTGTCTCAACATCAAGGAAAAATTTTATCTGAATTTATAACATTAGATATAAAAACTCTCAGCTGAATTCTTACTGTATTGTCACTAATTTGTCTTTTTCATCTGATTTTTTTGCAGCTTTACACATACGGTGTTTCAAAACACTGCATGCAAATTAACAGCACAAATGCAGAATCTTTCCAGTTTCTCATCAAAGACTTTTTCAGTAAGGAGTATTTATTAGCTGGAAATGGGATGCAACTTGCTGATGGAGGATGGCTAATACCTACAGATGAGGGAAAAGCTGGAAAAAAGGAGTTCTACAGGTACTGTTACTTACGAACTTGAGACAAGTATGCTATATATTAGTGATCCTCTTAGCCCCTAGACTAAATCCAACCCAGCAATCTTTTTGAACCCTCTGACTACTTTTTTTGCTGTGCATTTCTAGTATACCTCTGTTAGTATAAATAAAGATATTGTAGGATTGTAAATTTACTGTGTAGACTAATGTTGTTAGTGATCTTCACTGACCATTAGAGAAAGCATACAAAGTCAATTTAGAAAATTTCTGGGGTCCTTCAACAATGTAAATTGTCTAGAAAAATATTACTATTTTCTGTTTATTCAGCACTTTGCCATTTTGTTTAATTAGCATGAATAGGTTTTGATTTTTCTTTCAAGTGGAAAAAGATTTATTTCTGTTGAGCGTTAGAGTTTTTTGATAGGAATGAAGGTTGATTGGGAAGGTGCTTAGGGCTTCTTTGGCAGGACAGGGCTGAAAATACATTTTTCAATATAATTTTTTTAAAGCTGACATATGATTTGAAGGAAGCAAAGACTTCAGTAGTAAAACTCACTGATTCATTCAAGCTTTCTTTTGAGTAGATGTAAGAAGCAAAAAAAAAAAAAAAAAAAAAGGAAAAAAAAGGGCAAAACCAATCCTTGCTCTTGCACTCTTCCTGGTCCTTCTATCCCTCCTTCTGCGAGTCATTTAAGATGAGCTGGGAAAAAGTGTATGTGTTGAGTGCATCTCTCATGAACACTTTCATAAAAATTATGTTTTGTTTTACTGTAAGCAAGTTTGTACATTATAATGTCATCAAAAGCATGTGTGACAGAACAAGGAGCTACCAGAGTACTGTTGTTCCAGCAAAACTTCAGAAAATACTTCACCATTTATTTTCTAATTCCCTCTGTAAATTTGAGATGTTCTTTTTTCAAGTCAGTGTTACTGTTGGTATGCATTCACACAAACACTCAAGGCAGGGACCTGCATTTGAGTAGTATTTGTAGTCAAGCATGCATTGCCAACCTACGTAGTATCAGAATTCAAGAGGTTTGCAATATTTGCTTCCCCGTACCAAAGTGCGACAGAGATAGGTCTGTTCCAAGCTCAAGGACTGCTTTTATTTGAAAGTTTGACTTGGTGAAGTTGGTGCCAGTAATACAGTATGGGAAAATTGACTAGTATAAGATGTGTACTTCCACGTTGTGATCTGTGCTTCCTCATGAAAAAAAATTTGCTTTCTGCTTGCTAATGAGTCAGCATCATTATTACCTTCTCCCACATGAATTTGGGAAACAATTTTGGTGCCAAAGTTTTGTCATGACTTTGGGAAATGTTTTTGGTGTCAACAATATTTTTTCATCTTGGGAGAACTGGAGATGTTCTGTGTCCATACCCAACAACTAATCAGTGAAGATCAATCAAATGCTGGAATTCACAGAATCATAGAATAGTTTAAGTTGGAAGGGACTGCTGGCAGTCACCCAGTCCAAGCCCCTGTTCAACGCAATTTCAATTAGATTAATTACTCGGGGGCTTGGCTAGCTCAGTCTTGAACACCTCCAAGGACAAAGATTACACAACCTCTCTGGATAACCTGTGCCAGTTGACCACTCCCGTGGTTTAAAAAAAAAACCCAAACCAAAAACCAACGAAACCAACCCTTATCTCTGATCAGAATTTCCCCTGTTCCAACTTGTGTCTGTTGCGTCTCCTGCTCTTGTTGTGTGCTTCTGAGAAGAATCTCTCCCTGTCTTCTCTGAATCCTCCAGTTAGGTAGCTGTAGACAGCAATAAGGTCTCTTTGCTTTCTCTCTTAAATCCAAACAAACCCAGCTGTGTTAGCTTGTATGTCATGTGGTTAGCATCCAAGAGGACAGGGGGACCACCCTGGTGGGCCTCTGTGGGGTTTGCTCCAGTATACTAGCATCTTTGTCCTGGTGAATCCAAAGCTGGACAGGAACTTCAGATGCAGTCTCCCAAGTGCTGAAGAGAGGGGTAGGTTCACTGCCTTCCTGGCTCTGCTCATGATACAGCCCAGGATGTTTTTGTGCTTCTTTGATGCAAGAACACTTTGCTGCGTCGTGGTTGTTTGTTGTCCACCAGGACTTTGGATCCTTTTGCGCAAAGCTCTTTCCCAGTCAGCCCCAGCCTGTTGCTGTTGTGTGAGGTTTTTCCATCGCAGGTGCAAGACCTTGCTTTTGTTGAATTTCATGTAATTCCTGCCAGCTTTTTTCTCTAACCTGTCCAGGTCCCTCTAAATAGCGACCCTGCCCCCCAGTTTATCAACCACTTTCCCAAATTTGTTGTCATTTGTAAACTGACTGTGTGTTCTATGCCATCATCTGGATTGTTAATGAAGATATTAAGCAACATTTGTCCCTGTATTGATATCTGAGAGGTGCCACTAGTTACTGCCCACCTGCTGCACTTCATACTATTGATCACAGTTCTTTATGCTCAGCAGTCCAGCCAACTTTCCACCCACCTTATCTACTTATCCAGCCCATATCTTGGTTGGATAAGTTCCATGATAAATAAAGAAATTGTTAAAAGTCCTTGCTAATACATGCAACTTCCACTGCCCTCTGCTTGCCCACAGCACCAGTTACTTCATCATAGAAATTGATTGGGTTGGTTAGGCATGATTTGCTCTTAGTTGGCCATTTCCAGTCACCCTCTTGTCTTTCACTTGTTTAGAAGTGGCTTCTAAGAATTTTTGCATGCTGCTCTGGAAGGTCTCAAGTCTCTATTTGACAGTAAGTCGTTTATCTCAGAGCAGTCCCTAAAATTGTGGTTTTTTCTAAATACTGTGAAGCAAAGCTAATCCTCCCACAGTTCCCTTGTGCGCCCTGTGGCATCGCATGCCCTCACTGTTTCATGGACAGCTGTGAGGCGTGTAGGCATATGCATTTGTGTAGTCATTCAAAGGCAGAGTGTGCGGAACTTGACCTAACTTGATACTTGTCTGTTTCCTCCCCATTTGGCAAGTATTTTGCCATTAGCAATACCATCGCTGATTCTGCCTTTCCCTCCAGTGGTGACGTGATTGTTGAATGTTTTGGGGATTTACCTTGCTAGATGGAATGTTCCTACAAAGTATTTACAGTAGATACGTAAAAGACTGTCTGGGATGTCCATCCACATGCAGTTAACAGTGCAGGATGTCTTGCTACATGTCTATTTGCTGGAGTTGCATGCATTTTAGAAAACAAGCTCGTCATTCTTTTCTCATGTGAAATTGCTATTTCCAGGCTGATAAGCAATGCCACTACCCAAATTAATAGGAAACATGAGGTTTGAGGCTGTTTTTGTCAAGAAGCAGTAGATCTCTGGGAACAATGCATCCAACTCTGGATCAGTGTATTTGCAATCTCTGCTTAGGCATGTTGGAGGTAATCTTGATTAATTTCACACAATTTTCCTGTGAATGGGAAAGATATTAAAGTATCTGCACAAAATGTCTTATGCCTAGGTGTGCCAAATATTGGCCTTCTCAAGCAATCCAACTTGTTCCAGAAGCAGCTTGTCTTAATAGTAATTTTCAGATGTGCTCTTGACTCTGTGGTCAGGCCATCAGATATATGGCTTTCCCCACATTCAGTTTTCAGAACAGAAGAGAGAAAGCACCAACATACTGCCAAATATCCCAGAATAGCCACGGTGGTTTTGGTGTCAGAATCTGCTCTGGGTGGCAGTGTCAATCTGACCCCAAGTACCAGACACACTCCCGAGTAATTTGTAGAGGTTGTTCCACAAGAGGTTCCCTTCAATGTTTGAGAATAAATACCTACTGATTGGTCAGCTGAATTAGTCTTTTTATTCCTTTAAGTATATTAACTAGCTCTGCATCAACTATATGCCTTCATTTAGTCATCTGTATTTAGGATCTTAATCTTGAACTGAATTCTGTCTTTAACTCCTGAATTGCATTGTCCTTCACAAAAGATTCCAGAGTATCTCCTAATGTTTGAGATTGCTTTGCTTTCTTCTCATGTAGTAATAATTAATTTTATGGTCATGCCTGCTCCTTATCTTCCTGTATATGACTTTATATATGGTTTTCAAATCGTTTCTTTTCCTCACCCAACTGCAATACAGTTCCTTAAAATCTTCTTGAGGCTTACTGACAAGTTGGAAATTGACTTTTTGATAGGACTTAACTTGTGTTCTAATCAGTCTAATGGCTTACCTATTTGAATTTCTCCTCTAATGAAGTGGCCTTCCTAGGGAGCTAGAAAAAACAGATATTTCCAACCCAACTCATGCAGGTCATGGTGGTACAATTTGGACTCAACACAGAATGAAAGTCCATTTGAGTGGTCGCTCAAGGGAGAGAAGAAAGTAGTAGTAACTGAAAGTTCTTTGAAATGTGTTGTCCACATGCATGCTTAAAAAAAAAACCAAAACCAAAACACCCAAACCACAACTCTGGAAGCTGTGAAGTAGAAGGGGGTGGATCATAATGAACTCCTCAAACAAGCAGGGGAAATTCCAGGGCTGAAGGGACTAGAGCACACCTCTGTCCCTCTATGCTATGTGCATAACTGTGTGAAGCAGACAGTGTGCGCCCCTGGAGCTACTGCTAGGGTCAAAAGTCTCCATTTTAAGAATGCATGCATGTATGCTCGTGCATGCTGCCAAAGCGTATGAGGACAAGGCTTCAGTAGTCAGACAATAGCCAGATCAGGTTATAGAATGTAACCTTTCTGTTTTCACTGTAATAAATATTCCTTTGTTAATGTTGCCTATGTATATACACTGAATACAATGCCAGGGAAAAATAGGCAAGTAAAAATGTAACCTTTCTGTTTTCATTGTAGTAAATATTCCTTTGTTAATGTTGCCTATGTATATACACTACAGTGCCAGGGAAAAATAGGCAAGTAAAAATTAACAGTGGACTTCAGGTTAATTTATTAACAATTTATCTGCAGAGCCCTCTGTGACACTCCTGGTGTGGATCCCAAGCTAATAACAGAGGCCTGGGTTTACAATCACTATAGGTGGATTGTATGGAAATTGGCAGCCATGGAAGTGTCTTTTCCACGTGAATTTGCTAACAGATGTTTGACGCCAGAAACAGTGTTGTTGCAGTTGAAATATAGGTATGTGTATAACAATGTATTTGGAGTTGTAATTTGTGATACTGTGTGCTTTCTAGTTCATAATATTATGAAATAAGCACCTCTACCTTGTATTCACTGTTTATCAGAATGCTTATATTGTTAAACTTCTGCATATCAGTATTAAAAATGTAGTGCATGTTATTTGCAAAACTTTAGATAACATTTGCTTTGCTACAGTGGTACTTAATCATCTAGACTGATTAAGCAATAGTTTGCTACAATTGTTTTTAAGGAAAAACAATGTGATGGATTTTGTTTGCTTTAACAAAGCATCATGAATTCTTTTTTGTAGGTATGATTTGGAAGTTGATAAAAGTAAACGATCAGCAATCAAAAAAATAACAGAGAGAGATGATGCGGCAGGTAAAACACTTGTACTGTGTGTTTCTAAAATCATATCGCTAAACACCGTTGTATCTCCTAGCAGTAGCAATAAGAATGTGGAAAATAAAAAAGCAGCAGCAATAATTGAAGTTACTGATGGCTGGTATGGGATTAGAGCTCTTCTGGATCCACCTCTCAAAGCTTTCTTACATAGAAGAAGGCTGACTGTTGGTCAGAAGATCATAGTGCATGGAGCAGAACTTGTTGGCTCTCAAAATGGATGTACGCCACTGGAAGCTCCAGATTCCCTTATGTTAAAGGTAAACCAAAATATTAGTTCAGCTTGATGGGATGTGACCGAAAGATGTGATAGATGCTATTTACTTAAGCCACGTTTTGTAAACAGAGAAGTTTTGTAAGGGCTTTATAAACAGACAAACTTTTGTCAAAGTTTAATAACCAGATTTGTAAGACATGACACAAAGCAGCTGATGCTATTCATTAGGGTTGGAAGAGAAGTTTATAATACAAAATTCTGCCAAGTTTTGCTGCGTTTTGTCAGTTCCAGCTCCTTAATTTGGTTAAGCACCAAGTTAGAAAAAGTATTTATCCATCACAGCCAATATGGGAGTTGGAGGAAGAATGGGGGGAACAAAACAGGTTGTGAGAGGGTGGGCTTGTGGGGGAGGCCCTTGATTTGTTTGAGGATGATTAAAGTGCTGGGTGAAGTTTCAGGATAAAAATTTTGCTCCTCTGCTATAGAACAATGGCTTGTCTCATAGATGTTAATTTCCTAGAGAATTTTAACTCATCACATTTTTAGTTCTGTTTAAAATAAGTTCTTCAGTGTTGAAAGAAAATGTGAAATTAAAATGTAATATGTTTGGGTGCAAAAATTATATCTTCTTAGTGAGGTCAGCATGCAAATAGTCTTTCCTCAAGGTATAATAAGCTGGATATCTTTTTGACGTACCAGTGACATTTTCTCATTCAACATATTCAGATTTCAGCGAACAGCACTCGATGTGCACGATGGCATGCAAAACTAGGATTTCATCGGGATCCCAGACCTTTTCCTTTGCCTTTGTCATCACTTTACAGTGAGGGTGGTGCAGTGGGGTGTATTGATATAGTTATTCAAAGAACTTATCCTATTCAGGTATGGTATAAGTATTTTATGAATCTAACAGGTTCTACAAGATCTAAAGTATATTAGTTAATTGCTATGTCATTCCGATGTAATAGACAGCTAAAAAATTTAAGAAAAGGTACCATTATGTGTAAAATGAACAGGATTGGTTCTTGCAGTGTGCATGTAGTTAATATTTCAGAACTGAACTATCCTGCTATAAGAAGAATTTCAGTTTGTGCTCAGTATCTTCTGGTTGGCTTTGCTTTCAGCTCAAAAAGCCAGAAATAATTGAATTTCAGGTCTGTAATCTAAAAAGCACAGTGCTTGTTTTAAAGAAGAAAAAAAAAACATTGACAGTTTCAATTCCTAAGTAGAAGTGAAACACAGTTTTTCCTATTATTAACATATATATGCCTTCAAAGAAGTTAAATATTTATAACCATTAGTAAGATTACTTTTTCTTACATGTAGCTGGCTATATTGTCTATGATCAATTATTTACAAATATTACTGAAAATACAGTGTGATTATGGTGTAAAATAGAATGAACATGTTTTAAATACCACTTGATATCCAGATGTTTTAAATACGGTCAGACTTCACTGTAACTACTTGCTACAATAGCAACTACAAAAAGAAACAGTATTTTTGTTAGTAATCAATCCTCTTATTGTTAACAGTTTAACCAGGATACAACTTTCAGATTCTGTTAACTTTTCTTAGAATGTGTTACACTTGGCATGCACATCTAGAGGATTTTTTTTCATTGCTTTGTTTCTAAAGTGTTGTATAACTGTTGGTCGATGTAGAATGAATTCTGCAGAGGTATTAGCAATATTTGGTTTGGATCATTACTTTTGATGTTTAGATCATTACTTTAATGGAGGAAATGGCAGCACTTATATGTGAACTGCCTGATTGAACTAACAGTTATTTAGGTCCCAGAAAGGGGACTGTAATCTGTAACCACATCGCAGCAAATGGCTTCCAGGCTGGGGAGGAAAGAGGTGCTTTGTATCTCACTGTATCAAGAGACTGATGTGCTGATGTAGGTTTTTTTTTTTTTTTTTTTTTTTTTTTAAAAAAAAAAACCACTGAGACTCTTGTTCAAACCTACCAAAATGATAGGAAGACTTGTGCTGTCTGTCTCCTTTTTACCTCAAGAGTCAAGGAGTGTAGGAATTACGGTAACCCCAGTTAAAGGTGCCAAACTGTGAATAGTGCAGGAAATACATTGCAGGCAGAGCCTATTTCAACAGTTCACTGCCTTGTAAGGATCACTCCTTCAACCCTTCCTCATCCTGCTCTCGCTATACTCTCTTGCTGCTTCTCTATGCTAAACCTGGAGCTCTTCTGATCCTGTTGCTTAGCTAATTTAATTCACTAAACTACAAGTAACTAACTAATAATAGTAATTAAAAAAAATAAAAAAAGAACAACCCAAAAACCCCAACAAAATGCTGTCTTACCAAATTAACAAACTGATGTGGTCTGATGAGGTCAGCTATGTGCTAGAGCCACTGCAAGGGGACTGTGGGGAAAAGAGGGAGGGGACCACTTTCAGCAGCAGTGACCTCTCTGTTTGGCTCGCCTGTCTTTTCAAACCCAGCACTTAAGGCATCAGGCAAGCCAGTTCTGGCAGGGTGGTGGACAAGGCTGTAGTTCTATGGAACCATTTCAGGCAGAAGAAGTTTCAGAGCATCTGCAGAACGATGTCATAGTTCTTTTACAGCATCTCATCTAGCATGTTAAAACAGAGAGTACAGTTGATGTGGAAAGACAAATTGGGTAGAATGCAGTTCTGCAGTATTTTTAAGCACTGAGTTTGATGGTTTGCATCTTAATGTATCTACCAGTGGGATCCAGCTATCTTCTAAATTACATCATCAATACTTATTACTATAAGCTATGGTTTCTTCAGCTGTTATATCATGCAGTTTTGACTACTGCTCTGTTCTGTCTGTATATCTTGAAAGTGAAGATTTACCAACGAGTGCTGTGGGGTTTTGCCTTTTATCTATTATACTGAAAGAACTTATGATCTGCTGCCTGTTCATTTTTTAAAGCATTTTTGCTTAGCAGTGAGTATTAGAAGGAAGCTAGATAAGGCTAAAAATAAAAAAAAAAGTCTGTTTTTTGTTTGACTCTTTTTATTTCAGTGGATGGAAAAGACATCAGCTGGTTCATACGTGTTTCGTAACAGCCGAGCTGAAGAAAGGGAGGCTGCCAAGCACGCAGAGGATCAACAAAAGAAACTGGAAGCTCTGTTTGCAAAAATCCAAGCAGAATATGAAAAGCGTGAAGGTAAAGCTTTCATTTTTTCAGAACATGTAATAATAACACAAATACTTTTTTGGCATTTACAGAAGAGTTTAAAGAAACTGGCAACAACTTCTCTGATGATAGAGCAGCAGAGATAGGGTGTTGGGTTGTTTTCTTTGTTGTTGTAGGGTTTGTATTGTATTGTTTTAGGTTTTTTGCTTCCTGTGTATCAAGACCTTTCAGAACAAAACAGTTATATAACTTAATTGCTTGGCTTTGCAGCTATCTAGGAAACTAGAAGCCAGGCTACTAAAAAATTACCACTGAGATAATGCTCAGGGAAATTGTAGAATTGGTAATTCCGTTCTTTTCAAAGATCTGACATTGTAATATTTCACCCAGAAGTGGGCGCTGCTTAGGATGTATCTCAGTAGACCTGAACACCAAGGCTGAGCACTGGGCATCTTTCCTCACAGACATTGCGGGACTGTGGAGATACTGAGGTCAGGGGAGCCGCTAAATGGGACAGGGACCTTGGTGACACAGGGCATGGAGGAGGCTGAGTTACTGAGTGCCTTCTTCACCCCAGTCTTTACTAGCAAGACTGGCCTTCAGGAATCCTAGGCCCTGGAGACCAGGGGAAAGTCTGGAGCAAGGAAGGACATACCTTTAGTGAAAGAGGATCAATTTAGAGAATACTTAGGCAAACTGGACATACGTAAGTCCATATTGGTGATGAAATGCACCCACAAGTGCTGAAGGAGCTGGCTGATGTCTTGTCTTTGTGAGGCTGCTCTTGATCCTCTTTGAATGATCATGGTGACTGGTAGAGGTGCCTGAAGACTGGAGGAAAGCAAATGTCTCTCCTGTCTTCAAAAAGGACAGGAAGGAGGACCCAGAGAACTAACTACAGGCCAGTCGGCCTTGCCTTGATCCTTGAAAAGGTGATGGAACAACTAATCCTGGAAACCATTTCCAGGCACATGAGGACAAGATGATGATTGATTGGGAGTAGTCAACAGGGCTTCACCAAGGGGAAGTCATGTTTGACTAATCTGACAATCTTCTGTGATGAAATTACTAGCTTGGGTAGATGAGGGGAGAGCAATGGCTATTGTCTACCTTGACTTCAGTAAGGCTTTTGACACTGCCTCCCTTACGATCCTCATAGAGAAGCTGATGAAGCATGGGCTGGATGAGCAGACAGAATTGAAAACAGGATGAACAGTTGGGCCCAGAGGGTGGTGATCAGTGGCACAAAGTCTAGTTGGAGGCCTGTAACTCATGTACGCCAGGGATCAACACTGAGTCCAGTCCTGTTTTATCATCTTCATTAATGATCTGGACGATGGAGCAGATTGTACTCTCAGCAGGTTTGCCAATGATACGAAATTATGAGGAGTGACTGATACACTAGAGGGTTGTGCTGCCATCCAGAAGGACCTCAACACACTGGGGAAATGGGCTGACAGGAACCTCATGAAGTTCAACAAAGGGAAGTGCAAATCTTGCACCTGGGGACAAACAGCTCTATGCACCAGTACGTGCTGGGGGCTGCCCAGCTGGAAAGGCCCTGGGGCTCCTGGTGGACAACAAGTTGAGTATTGTTAGCAGGTCTAGGTAGGTGATCCTTCCTCTTTGTTTAGCATTGTTAAGGCCACATGTGGAGTACTGTGTCCAGTTCTGGGCTTCCTGGTAGAAGAGAGACATGGACATACTGGAGAGAGTCCAATGAAGGACCATGAAGATGCTTAAGGGATTGGAGCATCTGACAGAAGAGGAAATGCTGAGAGAGCTGGGACTATTCAGCCTCGAGAAGAGAAGGCTCAGGAGGATCTGATCAATGTACATAAATACCTGAAGGGAGGATGCAAAGAAGATGGAGCCAGGCTCTTCTCAGGGGTGCCCAATGACAAGACCAGAGGCAATGGGCACAAAGTGAAATGCAGAAGGTTCCCTCTGGACATCAGGAAACCTTTCTTCACTGTGAGGGTGACTGACAGTGTTGCCTAAAAAGGCTGTGAAATCTCCATCCTTGGAGATATTCAAAAGCTCACTGGACATGGTCCTGGGCAGCCTGCTGTAGGTGACCCGGCTTGAGCAGGAGGATTGGCCAAGATGACCTCCAGAGGTCCCTTCCAACTTCAACCATTTTCTGATAGCCTCTCCCTTTCCATAAGTCTTTCTCATGGTGATCTGTACCACTGAGATGTTCTCTAACTGCTTTCTCAGAACCTGGAGTCCCTCACAAATAACATGGAAAAGGCAAATAAAGCCATACCCTAAAAAAACCCCAAAACCCCAAACAAACAAAACCACCACATAAACAATACGAAAAACCACCACTGAATTCTTAGTTGAAATCAGAGATTGCTTTATAATTCTTAACTTCACTGATATGAACTTCCATATATCGGTCACCTCATTGAGTTGTTTTATGTTTGACTTGTAAACTTGTCTATCCTGCAGTCTATTACACCGAAGGAATTCATCAAAATGCTAGCAGCAAAATCATGTACCCAAGAAGAGGGTAATAGTTTGATGTAATGAAATAAAGTTGGGTTTTAGCTGGTGTCCTAAGGAGGCTTCATGTGCAGGCCTGCGGTCACCTGTTGTCCCAGATCTTGGTATCTGTGAGACTTTTCTGTTGTATGAGAGGAAGTGACAGACATACAGAAAATATAGTCAAGTATCAATGAAGTTTTGTGGCAGCCCGTCAAGTCTCCTACCCTCTCCTAAATGCAGACACTGGTAATGGCTTCCCAAAGTTTGTGTAATATTCTAATCTATGTTGTATTTAAACAAATGAAATATTTTTTCTGCTTGTATTTTCCTTATGCACACATATATACATACATTCACATATATCACTTCCTATATAGAAGTGTTTTGTTTCTATTCTGGCAAGGCCTAAGTACCGCCGTGCATCTTACATAATTATTTTTTCCTTCACTTTTAAAGTGTATTGCTGTGCTCAGCATAATGGCTTATTTGTCAACAGAGAGAACTAGTAGAAGAACACCGAGATCACGCATAGTCACAAGACAGCAAATCCATAATTTGCAAGATGGTGCAGAACTTTATGAGGCAATTCAGAATGCATCTGATCCTGGCTATATGGAGGTAACTGTCGATCCTACTGGGCTACTTTTGAAATGCTTGTGCAATAATTTACAATGTAGTAGCTCCTGCTAAAATCAGCTGTTAAATTACTACTCATTTTTGCTGCCTTTTGAGATTTTCTGCAGTATGCTTATTGCTAAATAAATTAAGATTAAAAATCTTGAAAATATTTTCATGAAGGCTTGTTAAAATAGGTGAATAATATCTTGGCTTGCAAAACAGAGTAAGTTATTTTCTATTGATAGAAAAAAATCCAGGACCCTAGCACAATTAAAAGTTAATGCTACTTGTAATTTTATTACTTTGTTTTGCCTTGCATATATGAAAACTAAATGCATCTCGTAGGTCTTGAGTTTCACATGCTTATTCTTGCATGCTGTTCACTGAAGTGTTTGAACAATTATATTGTCATTGCTCTCTTCACTCCCTGTTCCAGTTCAATCACAATTTTTAAGTGTTTATGCTTTTATTAATAAGATGCAGGTGATTAGTCCCTGCCAGTTGTTAAAAATGAAATGCATGCCTTGTCTTTTGCAAGTCAGGGTCCTTGACTGTCATACAGCCATAAGATCTATGACTTTATTTGGTAAAATGTTAGGCGTATCTGTGGTGCTACATGTAAGGGCATCTGGATCTTGAAGGCTTGGTCAGAAAGGTAACGCTCCTGATGCATTTTAGTGTAAATCGCTGTGTCAGCTCAGAGATAGCAGCCCGCTGAGAGGTTCAACTCTTCTTCTTACAGAATTTTTTTCCTAACGTTTCTTCCTTCTTACGAAACAGGCAAGCATGCCTGTTATATTAAATATTCACCTTAGTTACGCATTCTTAAGCAGGCTTCTTACTAATTATCACATCAGAACAGTGTGTAATGTAATACTTAGACAACAGAGCGCTAGTACCAGTCAAGACTGGTGACTCCCATTGTGTGAACACACCTCATTTCAAGTCCTAGTAGTATATCAGTTGAACAATAAAATTGCTTGTAATAGATGAAAAATCTTGATGAGATTTTTTTTTTTTTAATTAATAAAAAAAGATACTGAATACAGTTTCTCTCGGTTACAGGGATATCTCAGTGAAGACCAATTAAAAGCTTTGAATGCTCACAGGCAGTTGATGAATGATAAAAAGCAAACTCAGATACAAGAAGAATTCAAAAAGGCTTTAGAATCAACAGAACAGGAAGAAAATGGTTGTTCCAAAAGAGATGTGTCCACCGTATGGAAATTATTTGTGGTAGACTACAGAAAGCAAGAAAAACATAAAGGTTAGTACTTGGAAAATTATAAATAATTTTTAGCTAGCCAACATAACAAGTAGATTTGAAGAGTTTCCCAACAGTATTTTAGCTTGCATGTTAATATTTCCAGTTTTATTTGGGTTTCGGTTTAGGGCTTTTGGGTGTTAATTGGAATTTATATTGTTTAAAAGCCTTCAAACTACTATTGCACAGCTAATCTATCTTAATCTGATATTGTTAGGAGCGATACTGAGTATCTGGCGTCCACTGCTAGATGTTTGTTCGCTGTTAAAGGAAGGCAGTCGGTACAGAATCTACCAGCTGTCAACATCACAGTCCAAAGGAAGATCAGACTCAACTAATATACAGTTAACAGCAACAAAGAAAACTCAGTATCTACAACTACCAGTAAGTGCTTTAACTGCGTAAAAGTGTATCGTTAAAATGTATCACAGTCTATACAAGTAAAAACTTAAAATGTTGTGTTTCTTCAGGTATCACAGGAGTTGCTGGTACAGATTTTCTTTCCAAGAAAAGCTCTAAAATTCACCAGTTTGTCGGATCCTTCTTTTCAGCCACCGTGTGCTGAAGTTGATTTAGTTGGAGTTGTAGTTTCTCTTAGCAGAACAGGTACGTTGGGGACCACATTCATGTCCTCCCATTGAATAAGTACTGAAGCTATTTAAAAAATTAAAATGTACCTGCATCTCAGGCCTGTGAAAACCTGCTAATATAGCCTATCACCATGATATGCTGTCAGAGAGTTCTGTTTTCGTAACGAAGAACTGTCTTCACTTATTAGCTCAGGAAAAATTTAGTAAGGGAGGATCTAAGCTCAAGAGAAGCTTTTCTGTAGTTGTTTCCGTATATGGGGGATGTAAGTTCTGACATCTGTGTTCAGCATCTGCAGAAGTGACATCGTGCATGTATGTAAGCTCCTTCTTTTGTGTACAGTATAGGAGTAGGTCCCAGGCACTGGAGATCCTGGGTAGGGACAGGTGGATAACCTGCTGAATGAAAAAATAAAAGTACCATAGGAGTATTGTTTTTTAAGCACTGGAACACAGACTTCGAGTTGTTTTCGGTAATCAGCAGGGAGATGGTGTAGAATATGAATGAAGCATCAAACATCTGTTCCCATGCAGATAGGCTGCCATGTTATATTTATCAATTCTTTCAAATATATGTGACTTTTTATAGATAGAAATTGCTGTAATCAACCTTTACTTAAAGTTTTAAGGTTTAATTCAGACTTTTTTCTTGCTTTTAGGTTTCACTACTGTGGTGTACTTATCTGATGAAAACTATAATTTGGTGGCAGTAAAGATCCGGACAGATCTTAGACACTTTGCTGTTGAAGATATAATTGTCTGCTGTTCGTTCATTTCTGCAAGCAACCTTCAGTGGCAATCTGAATTCAGATCAGAAATTCCTGTGCTGTTGGCTGGAGATCTTTCTGTATTCTCAGCCAGTCCAAAGGAAAACTATCTTCAAGAGAAGGTTAATGAGCTGAAAAGTACAATAGAGGTAAATCTGTAGATTTTTAATGATTAAGTTTAGTTGCTGCTTTGTTTCATTCTTCACCAAGAAGTCTGTTAGTACTAATGAATCCTGAAAACAAGTAATGCACGTAATGTTGAATTTGAGGTGATTTTCTGGGAAGTGGAGTAAGGTGTTAGTGCACTTTTCCTGGAGGACTCTCCAAACAAAGGGATTTTTCTCTTGTTAACAATAAAAGGAAGGTATAGTATTTCCCTCCATAGAAAGTGCAGCAGTCTTCTAAGTTGTTGGTTTGATATACAAGAAACTTCTAGTGGGATTATGATGAGAGAACAGAGTCCTAAATACCTTGTTTGTGAGCATATAATACTTAAACAATTTTGAAGAACGCCTATTCTGCAGTGTAATCTGTTCTCCTTTTTAGAATGTGGCCTCCTTTTGCTCTGATGCAGAAAGTAAATTGATGACTTTGCTACAAAGAAATCTCTCGCTTCCACCCAGTTTAACTAAAAGATGTGGCTTGGAACGCCTCTCTCCTTCCTGCAGCTCAGGTCTTTATGCAGAGGATAAAAGTTTGGTAAGCTTCTGTTAATTAACACTGTGTTTATACTGACCGTACATACAATAAGGATATAAGCATGTTTTTTACTGATAGCTATGGTGAATGGTCTCACTTCTCAGTCCACTCCATAGGTTGTCTTCAGGGCAATGCAAGCTGATTAGAAGCTTTCTCTGCGTGTGGTTTAAGATTATTCCCCAGGAGGAACTGCGAGACTATTCTTCCTCCAAGCAGTACATGAAAACCTCCCCTTGTGGCCTGTGTTTTCACAGCATACTTTAAATATTCTGAATTTTATATGAGTAAAATGAATCATCCTTTCCCTGTAGATAATCCATGGCTTTCTTGGTCCCATTGTGAAGATTATCTGACATGCATGTCACTGGAAGGAAAAATCTTGATCTGTAAATTTTTCTTTCATGGCATTCTGCAGTTCCTCCCCTTGCTTAGAGAATTTACCTCCTGGTCTTTTTTTTCCCAGCTATAGTTCACTATTTCCAGGATTTAAAAGGGACGAGGTATCACCTAGTAAATGTTTACGTTTTATAGCAGTCTTGAAAAAAATTGAGTTAGGCACTACTGAAGTTTCCCATGAAGGCTGCTGGTGGCAGGTTGTTCCTGATGTGGAATACTGAGCACGGTCAGAACAAAAATTTTTCTTGTCAGTATGTGCGAGGGAGGTGGAAACACCCTGATGTGAGATCAGTTCCTGGGGACTAAATTTAAGCTTACAAGACATCATCTTCCATTTCAGAGAGAGTGCTAATATCTAATTCTGAAGGTTTAGTTTGAGTCAGTTTGTTAAATATATTAACCAAGTTAAAACAAAGGAGACGTTAATGGTATTCTCAAGTGAAGCATGTGTTTGAATGGTTTGCTATGTAACGTCTATCTTCTAGGTATTGTTATCTTCAAGGTTTTTTGTCTATATTCTATCCCTTTTTTCTTCACTTTTTTTTTTCTTTTTATGAGTGCTTTGATTTCTGACCAGCCGGCACAGAAAAATTCCCATACGTTTAGCTTAGATCTCAGGAACAGAATGTAAATGTACTGGTTTAATGTACATGTAAACAGTGATTTATCAAGTATCAGTACTTGAAAGAGTAATATTAGTCAGCATCAGAAGGTATCAAACTTAAGTTAAATTGGACATGAATGATGACATAGCATTTTTGTATCAGGTTTTTTCCCCCTGTTTTGTGGAAGTAATTGAGGAAACTGATGAAATAGGACGTTCTATTCAACATAAAACTTATTTCTTTTTTACTAGATCTCTTCTAAAATTGAAATAAAGCATCCAAGCCCCTTGTCAACTAGCACACCGAATATGAAACTTGTCATGCAAGGGACAGCAAAAACACCTTCACCTGCTACAATTAATGAAGACCATCCCAAAAACAGCAAAAAGAGAAAAGCGATGGACTTCCTCAGTTGCATACCTGCCCCTCCACCACTGACACCCATCTGTTCAATCATTTCTCCATCTTTAAAAAAAGCGTTTCAGCCTCCACGAAGTTTGGGTTTACAGCGTGGCAAGTCACCAAAAGAAACTAATCGGAATATTGGTCACATCACACCCTGTAGAAAATGGAGAGAAACTGTCCATCTTCCTGAGAATGACCTGGTTGCTGATGAAGAACTTGCAATGATTAACACACAAGCACTCGTGAATAATTTACCAGAAGAAAAGAAGATTGATTATGTAAATGAAAACAGTGGTACAATAGCTACTAATTTAGCTGATGGTCTTTCACACAAAAATAGTTCCAGGTCTACTGGGGAAGCAAATAACTCATCAAAAAGCAGTTCTGAAGTTGCTGAGGCTCTTCAGAAAGACACAGGGGAACCTGAGGACTTGTTACCAGCCCACAGAATGTTACAAAGACAAAACCCCAGAAAATGCTACTAAATGCACATGTACAGTATTGTATATATTTCAAAGTCAAATTATTTTTACACTTTGTACATTAAATCCTGATTATATTTAATAAAGCTATATTACAAAAACCAAGACTCATGAAATGACATTTCATCTGCAAAATAATTTGGAGATGAGTAATTATACATTTCTCATACAAACATCTATCGTACGGTAGCATCAGTGTGGCTGAAGGTTTGGTGACGTTTTATAAGCCATTGCTTTGATTCTGATGTATTCTTAAATTACAGCAGGACCTCTGTTTCAGTCTAAAGCAATCAGTTTTGTTACCCTCTGTAATATTAGAATAGTTGTTTGGCTGTCAGAAGTAGCACAAAATAAACAATTCTCTAAGCTTACTGTTACCAAGCACAACACTTCAATTCTGCCACAGTTCTTGTACTTTTCCCCTCAAATTTTCCATACAGCCCTAAAAGAGTTTGAGAAAACAGCTATGGTTATCAGATTCATAGCAAAATGCCACGCGCAGGTATTAACGACAGATCCTTCGTCAGTGTTTCTGAGCTGCTCCCTTCTCAAAGAAGCACTTGAGGCCACAGCATCATGAAAGATTCTTTGATTTCATCATGAGATCTTTCTGATGGGAGTGAGTTAGTACTTGAATTCATTACTTTGTTCTCATTCGTTTCAGCAGAGGAAGCTTCTCAGAACTGGAGTTTCTCCACTGGAGAGAGAAGCAGTCCTGCCAGACTGGCTGCCAACTCCACATCTGAGCTGGTTTGTTGTCAGGCTGCCCCTTGCCCTGCTGCCTGGGTCAAAGGGTGGAAGATGTTTCAGAACCGAGACCCCCAGCTTCCCACTCGGCCACCCTTCAGGGGTCCTCTGCCATTTGCTTGGCTCAAGTGCTGAACTGGGAGTGGCTCCTGTCACCAAGCTGGACACTGGAGCAGGACGGGATGTAACTGTACTTGCTGATAGTTCTGTAAACCTTCGCACAATACTGCAGAGCCAGGTTCCCTAGGCCCCGTAGTTCACAATGATGGCACTGCTTTTAAATGCAGCTTGAGTAGAAAATGCAATTTGTCTTGTACATCTGCTGTGTCCTGATTACAGCTTGGCTTTTGCCCAGAAACAGCATATTTCCTTATACCTCTTCTACTTCTCTGTCCACTAAATTCGTAGATGAACAGCAGCTGTACCCATATTTCTTAACGTCCTATGTAAGCTGTCTTCATTTCCTACTGCAAAATAACTCCCCACTGCCCTGTTCTATTAGCACTGCCTAATAATCCACACCGACTTAAAAAAAAAAAATTGCCATCACAAATGCTGAGTTTTAAAAATGTTTGATGAGGCTTCTTGATAAGGACATAATTGGCAGAATTAAACGATATGGATAAAACTACTGCGGGATAGCTTCTTTCCTCACTCGTCCATCAGTCAGTGGCTTCTCAGCACTTAGTGATGGAAGGAGTTGATTTCTCCCCTTACAAGAAGATTATTTTTTTTTTCCCCTTCCTTTCTTAAGTCATTATTTTGTACTTCTGAGTTAGTCTGGGTGTTTGGTAGCCTTGTGCTTCAGCTCTTCAGAGCTGCTCCTGTAGCCCTGTTCCTACTTTCAGGTTAACTAGCACTAGCCTAACACTAATGTTTCCTTCTAGGAGCCTCCATGCACAGACTCATCTCAGGATCGGTTGAATTCCTATGTCTTGGCAACATAAAGGGCTCAGTTTGGTGCGTTAAAGTGTTTCACCTCCGGGCTGGAGAAGCCGTTTGGCTCTGATAGAGCTGAGGTAAGACCAACATGAATCCAGACAGCAGAGTTGTAAATAGGGAACAGCATCAGATCTTGCTACAATCTGTTCCAGCTACCTTTTCCACCGTTCTCTTTGCCTCTCTTTAAAGCTGGCAGTAATGGTCTAGGCAAGATGGAGTGGGAAGATACCAAAGGTTATAGAGCCAGATATAAAGTATTAAAATGGCAAGAAAGGACAGCTGCATGGAGAAGGAATTGGCCACATGGCCTGTAAGAAAGAAAATTTAGGAATATTTATCGTCCATTAGTGACAACAGTGCGATGCAGGGAAAAGCGTTTGGCACAGCCAGTAAATTTCACCGTAAGCTTGAATGGATTTTCATGGAGGACGAGGGATGAGAGGGAATACAGTTTGTACCAAGGATAGTGCTCTTATAGCGGTCCTGTAGAGCTGTGAGATCATAATCCAGTGACATTTAAAAACTTGTAAGCCATGGAAGTAATTTAGAAATGTAGTAGAAAAAATACAAGAATAAAAAAGTTTAGAAAAAAATACAAAACTAGAGACTTTTATACCCTGATAATTAAAATACACTGAAGAATCCCCCTCTTCAGTTACATGGCATGTTGTTTGGACGTGCCATGCGAGGTCGTCTGTTTGAGAAGGCTGGAAATGGGTTGGAGTGGGAACCCGTGCCGTAAGCTGCATTTGGCCTACTGGAGCTTCTCTCATCTCTGCTTGGTTTTTCAGAGTGAAGAACGCTGTGGAAGGTAACATTGTGCTCGTATTGTTCTTTCATCCGTTCTATCTTTTCTCGAGGGACATGATGAATATTTCTTCTGTAGAGTCAACATTAACAGAAAAATACAAGTATTTAGCCACCCATGTATTGGAGGTTATCTTAAGCTCGCTAAGGTTTCTGATACGTTCAGGATAAGGGTTCATCTTCCCGATGATCTATTTCTAGCCCTTTTTTGCCAAATTGTTCTTCACTTCCACCCACTTCTTAGAAATATTTTTGTGACTGCTGAAAAATCAAGTATTTCTGTGGGCAGCCAGGACATAAGAAGTTAGATAAATGCTTTGAAATGTAGGCCCAGTAAGAAGAAGAAGATGTAGAAGACCTGTGTATTATTTGATACGGGTTTTAGTGCTAACGGCTTGTTAGCCTCGGGGTGAGCTTTTATAAATCTGGAGAAATGCAGACAAGGGCTGTAGATAGGCCGGATGCTGACTCATAATCAACACATACTGAGGTCAAAAAACCCTTGTTGCTTTGTCTGAGCGCAAGTGGGGAAAAATAATCACACCTGATGTGGCTCACGCTCCAGGGCGGATTTGTAAATGATGACAAGACTGAGAGGGAGGGGAACAGGATGCTCAACCATGCAGAGCTTTCTGGATAGACCAGAAACGGCTGCAGTCTCTCAACATGTCAGTGGGAGTTGTTTTCCCAAAGACCACCAGGGATTTCTGCTTGTCTGTGAGTTTGCAAACTCATAAGTATCTTTGGTTTTGCCATTTAGCTCTGTTAGGCAGAAGTCATCATCTAAATTTGTCCTGCATCCATATTTTCAAAGCCTCGCAGTGTGCAAATCCTGCGTCGCTCGACATGTTTTTCCCCTGGTGGAATTAAGGTGCCAGTAACGCAGTGGGTTGCCAGCTGCAGCATCCCACTTGTGAAGCGGGCAGGAGGTCCTCCCCCAGCCAGTGCCCTACCCACGTGTGCCGCCTGCGCCCGGGACCAGCAACTGGCACAAACCGTAGTGCCGGTAAAGACACAGCGCGGAACCAGACTGGAAACAACCTTCAGCTGTCCCGGAATCATTTCCCAAAGAGCTGCTCCAATTTGAATTAGCTTCACAGTGCTACTGCAAGATGCCGGTTGAAGGCTAGAACGTTAGCCTGCACGGAGTTTTTAGTGACAGAGTCATTGACCCTGCACCCACTAGCCCAATTAACACACCTGGAGCTGTATTTGGCTGCCTCTGTATCCTGCCATGTTATGCAGAGTTGATACGTTCATGGTACCCCTTTTGTGTGTGCATGTTAAGATCTTTAGAAAGACCCTCTAGACCCCTGTTTCTTGACCACGCATTGCAAGCCACTATTTGTAATGGTTAGCTTTTTTAAGAACGGGTGTCTGAATATTGTCTGTAGTGCTTAGACATGTTTGGGGCCCAAATAGAGGGAGTGCTGCTCAAAACCCGGACTGATAATCAGGGTTCCTGCCCTGAGAGAGAAGCTTGCCGCATGAATACACGCTTTGGGGGTGTGTGTGTTGCTTTTTCTACTCCCTGACTCACTTCAGCAGTTAGGCTCTTTCAGGGCTGAATTCACTGCAGACCAGGTATTGAGTAACAGAAATTTTCCACAACAATCCTTCTCTTGTCATTTACGAGGTTACCTTTTAGGGTATATGAAGAGTGCTGACCTTTCTCAGAGCACATCAGTAACACGAGAAGCTGTCTGCTATATCAAAGAGGAAAAGATGTACCTCGACAGTTCTTGAACATTGAACTTCCAGGGTGTATCTGGTTCTTGGAATATAACTTCGTATCTATTTTCACGTGCCTGAAGAAGTACACAGAAGTTTTAGATGTATGGCTGCTGAGCTCAGGAGTAGCCAATCTGCCAGAACCCATGAGATTTCATCTGGTTAAGAGACATCTCATATGTACCAGGAGCCAGAAAGAGGAAGATAACCATGCCTCCCATCAGGGTGCTGGTCTGAGTCCCATCAACTTCATTTCCTTCTACATCAAAGGTCTCCTGGCAAAACTTGCCTTGGCATTGCCCGCAGTCCCCGTCCCCCACGGCAACACCATGCTGGCCCTTGAACTCTCTGGAAGTCGCAGGTGGCTCAAGAGACACAAGCTGACCACACCATTCTAGAGCTTCCGGGAGTGTGAGGTCAACGTCTATCAGGCATGCTATCTGCAGCCACCAAGTCTACAAGCTTCAATTTTTGTCAAGGTAAAGCAACATATATATGTATATATATACATACACACACACACACATATACATATATATATTTAATACAGTTATTGATTGCTTTGGAGGTTTGATTTGGGGGAAAGGAGGCAGGGAAATCCGTTGGTTTTCTTAAATCTCCCCCACCTCTGGCTGTGCTCTCGCACTTGCTTCATAGTCACCCACCAGCATCCACAGCTTCTGCCAGGGGAGCAGCGTGTCCAGGCTTTCTAGCACCGCTATTGATTTGCGCCTCTTTTGTGCTCCCATATAAGCAACACTTAGACCCAAATTTCTTAACTGACCCATAACCCAAGAACAGAAGCGTGAGTATAGTATTAGCAGCCAGGCCCCATTTTGAAACTGTACTAAAAATATTGCCACCTCTGCCAGAACTCCTGACAAGAGATACCAATGTGTCTTTGAAGACTCTTTATGGTGCATTTTTCACATGTCATAAACTGAAGTTGTAAGTCATATCTTGATATATTTGTCAGCAAATAGTTTGGTAACTGTTCAGTTCATGTCACTGCTGGGGAAGGGGAGGTACATCGTGATCATCAAGATGTTACAGGGCAAGTTCAAAGACACTTGATCTTTTCAAGTCATTTTGCCTTCACTGAGGTATACAGCTGGCTAGCTACAACAGCTGCACTGGCACCCCTTCCCCTATGTCATCACTTTATCAATCCTTAATTATAATTAGAGAACTAAGTTATTCTTTTCAGCCATGTTAAGAACCATTTCAGTCAGATCCCCTCTTAAATGTCATAGCCAAGCACAGAAAAGCAGTAAATCCGAGCTTTCCCTTCCATCATCACGTACGGCTTCATTTCCCAAGCATGGATGTTGGTATTATCAATAATAACCGGGCTTTTCCCATTCTTCATTGCCTTGTGTGCTGTAATGTAACACATGAAGTAAAGCCAATGTATTAAATAACAGACCAAGCCAGGCCTTGCTAGCCCCAAAGCGTCCTTTCTCTGCCCACCGCTCGCACGCTTGGTTCCCCATGGGCTTGGGTTTGTAGCTACCACACGAAGGCGAGCAGAGGCCAGCGCCCAGCCCGTGCACTCCTGGGGGAGGCGATGCAGCCGCTGGCTGTGCTCAGCACTGAGAGATGGACCTCTCGTAGAACATACTTAGCAGTAGCACAGCATTTACCAGAAAATGACTGCTGTCTGCCAAAGATGTCCGTTACATGGTCTCAAAGTGTTACCCGTTGCTAGAAATGAGTTCAGCGCACAGCCGCAAAAGCATGTTACATTTTTCTCTCTGAAGGAGAGACCTGGGTGGTTTCATTCTCAGACTTAAAATTAGGTTTGCAAGTTTTCCTCACGGCTATCACGAATCCCCCCCTTCCCCCCCCCCCCCTCCCCGTAACACCCTCTTCCAAGTCAAGACAGACACCTAAGAGGTTCCAGTCTGAAGGATGCGGTGCAGAGAGCTGTAGTCAGCAGCTGCCGGGCTGGTAGTCGCATGCCACCTGCTGTTACCAAGCTTCAGCAGTGCTACCCAATCGTCACCGGTTTTCTAAACCAACATCTATCCATCACCAACATTTTTTCATTTATGGTTTTCTCTTGTAAGTCAGAAGAAACAAAATCAGTACCCCATGAACTTCAGTGTATGACACCACCTTGAGGTATTTCATTTTGGGGACTAAGTTTAAAGACAAGACTGAAAAGTGAAACTATCCTCCAAAACCCCATATCGATTTCAGTCACCTCTCTTTTGGTTCCATTTGTGCGCATCCTCTAGCAAGTCAGGCTCAAACACGTATACACCGTTTTCGATAAAGAAGTCATCAGTACTAAGAACCACAGCGCTGGGATAGTCACATTTCAGTTGTCTGGGGGGGAAAAAAAAGGATGAAAGAAGGATTAGTATATGCTAACGCATGCCTTTTTGATAGAGACCATTAAATCGCGAGCCATACGAATGCTCTGCAAATATCACAGTGCTTCATTTTGAAAAAAAATCCCAGCTTAAAGCATCTGAAAGTAATGTGATCAGTAAATGGACACATAGAAGGAAAGGAATGAAGCTTAAAGGCATGGCCTTGATTCCTTTAATTCAGCAGAGAAATCTACAATGGACTGCCAACATACATGAGTCTTTAATCACATTAATATATTCAGTTTGCTTCCCGAGTTATCTGAGAAGCTATGACTGTAAATACAAAAAAAAACCAAAACAAACAAACCCAACAAAACCAAACCTGCTAATCCCAGGGAAGCTAGTCTCAAACCCAATTTGATGATGGAAGTTTTGCTAGAGGGAGATTTTTGAGGATAACTAGGAGGGATGATTTGTCATTTAGTAAAGATGCTCTGTATTATCATCACTTGTTCTTTTTTTTTGGCTACAAAGCCCACACTTAGAACTTTTTTTTTTTAATTTGCAAACACATGTCTGAGTGATTTGTCAATATTTCCTATTATTTGTCGCACTTTTACATTTCCTTCTGCTTTTCACTTGTCCCTGTTTTACTTAACCCTCCTCCTGTAGAGTTGAGGCATTTTTATTTATTTTTTCAGCTTTTAAGTATGTTTTATAAACAAATCTGAATTGCTTAGATTGGCAGCCCCAAAAGCAAGGGAGCCCCCCTCCTCTTTGCACTGATGTGTCCCCCCAGCACTGCTTGTTCGGACCTGGGATGCCCATGGGGGGGGACGCGCGTCCTGCCGTAAGCTAAACTGACCGGCTGCCTCTCAGACAGCAGCTGGCTCTGGGAGGTGAAGGTGCTGGCTTAACTGGTGGCTTAAATATGAAGCATCCCTCTGCCAGTCCTTAGAAAGCATTAAAAAAACAAAACAAAAACCAAACTTAATGCAAAATTGTGTTCCCATTTGTGTGTAAGCCAGGCTTATTCATGTCCATAGGCTGAACTGTCTATTTTTTTCAGTCAAGGGAGTGTTGTCAGGGAGAGGGCATCTCTGCAAGAAGTCAGGGAGAGCCCACAGCATCGCCTCACTGCTCTCTGTCTCCCTAAGGCCCAAAAATGTCACTGGAAAGGAAAGTAAGGCCAAGCCAGAAACCTCGTGGCTCTCAGACATGAATGCTGCTGCCCTGCTATCATCTCACGCCACACATGGTCTCCAGTCCTTGGGACTCATTTCAGCTTTCCTGCTAAAACGCTTCTCTTCCATCCCCGAAAGCTGCAAAACAACTATTGCTCAATGTCTTATCTAATTGAGCAACAGCAAGGGAAAAGGTGTCTCTAGGTTATCGGCAAAAACCAGACACACAGGCAGAAGAGGCTTAATTCTGTCCTCACTAGCTCTGCCCTAACCATTTACTTAACAATTTTATCCTAATCTGCCTGCTAGCAGCAATTCTTCACTAGGATTGCACGTTGCATGTAGCTGAGTAAAGGTCAGCTTCTGACTTTGTTCTGCCTCCACTGTAACTTCTGCTGATTAATTAGTATTAATTTGTGGTAGCGACCAGCACAGAGAGCAGCGACTGGCTGCTGAGGGGCTGGCCGGGGCTGCCGGCACCGTGCTGGGCTGCAGCCACCAAATGATGTTTCATTTAGCACCCACGCATCGTTACCTTCTAGCTCCAAAGAGATGTTTTATTCACATAATTACTGCTGGGCAAACAGATCTAACAGAAGTCATGATGCAAACTGTTAGCAACCAAGTCAAATGCCTTTTGCTTTAGTTTGGGGCAAAGAATTCTTATCATGAAAAGCATGGGAGCACCTAATGCTCATCTGGGTACCCCTGTGCTGATAAACTGATATATTCAGCTCTCCCTGGAATTCAGCACCTCCCCTTTCCCACTGCTTTACCCATCTGCATCGCAATCTCTTCTCTTCAAAACTGACTCTGCTAAAATATGTCATCCCTTTCACTACCGGTGTGTACATAATACTGTACGCAATAATAAAAGATCGCAAGGGGTTTTTTTCTCTTGCTCAGGGTTTCCTTTAAAGCTGTTCTCAGTCAGTGCAAATTTTAAAAATTACTTTCTTAGCATGCACCTCACTAAATTTTTAACACGTATGTGCAGACTCACATGCCAGCTTTGATATTAAGCAACCCAAACAGTATGTGGTTTTCTGTAAATGCTATCTACTACCTGCACATCATTGGTAAATCTAGATCAAACTTGTGCTTCAAAGGAGGGAAAATAGGGCACAAAATGCACTAAGAAGCGTGAACTACCGTCACATTCGCCGTAGTCACACCAACCTCCTCACAGCAACATAAGAAACCCTTACGTGGTGGGGGCGGGGGAGGAAAGATGTTTTACCTTCTGCTTATTTTGCTGTTTTTATCTTTTAGCATTCTAAAACAACCAAGCTGACACTAAAGTTTACGGCTTTCTTCTCTAATCCCCTATCACTGCCCATGAAGCCGACAAAAATCCTGTCTCTTCCATCCGTGGTAATTTCAAAGGGCACCCAAACCTCTGCAGTATGGTCCTTGAGAAATAAGCTGCCTACGATCAACACAGGACCACAAGCTGGTTTAGAAGCAAGGTTTTACATGACCACATCGGGCTCCCAATCACTGTATGCAATAAAAAGGCCTATATTTTAGCAAAAGACACCCCAGCTATGCAAAATGGGAGGGCTTGTCGGCCAGTGTTAGTAATAAATTCTGAGCACCACTGTTGCCGTTAGATGAGTAAAGGTAAAGGACACTAAGGAGGAAAAGAGAAATGACATCCCTTTGCAAGATCAAAGGGTACGTATCAGCTACGTTTGCATTTCTAAAAAAAGCCAGTGAACTCGAAGCGCTGCATTGTGCTAAGCAGTATTTGTCAAAGGTTCAGTATTAATTTGCCTGCGTGGGACATTTAACTGCACCGTGTTCCAGCTCTCGATCTTGCAGTAGATACAAAATACAGTGTGCTCTGTGTCTTGCTAAAGAAAAGTTTGCTGCTGTCTCAGAAATTAGGAAGGGTAAGAAAATAAGAAGAGAAAGGGGGATGTTTCCTCTGCTTGCAATAAATCTTCCCAAACCCTTTTTTCCCCCTTCCCCAAGGCAAAGCAGATTACCACCCTAGATCCCATATCTCATCAGACTGGCTGATGCAGTCGGGGGGAAAAAAAAAGCTTTCAGATGCTTCTGCTCTTCTTCAGATCTGACGCAACAGCAGCAAAACTTCACGTGTCCACCGGCAGAGCCTGGGAACTGATAAAGCCCCCAGAAACATCCTGGTGGCGCAACAGCAGCAAAACTTCACGTGTCCACCGGCAGAGCCTGGGAACTGATAAAGCCCCCAGAAACATCCTGCTGGCCAGCGGACAAGCCTCGCTGCCTGCCCACACCAAGCCCACCGGCAGCCCGGGCAGCGAGGATGCTTCTGAACAACGGGGCGTCTCGGCTAGTGTTGGTGCACGCTCATCTGCCACCCCACCTGGTCAGGTTTCGGATGGCTGCTGTGATTAAAAAAGGAGAATCTTTCTGCTGAAAATACAGCCGCCTTGCTGTTTGACCACAGCAGCATTATCACAACCGCCTCAGTGAAGCCATCGGTGGGTTTAGAATCTTCTACGTTATTCACCTAAAGATCTGTGCCCATGATTTATTAGGGACATGGTTTAGTGGTGGGATGTCAGGGTTAGGTTAAAGGTTGGGCTCGATGATCTCAAAGGTCTTTTCCAACCAAAGTGATTCTATTATTCTATTCTATGATTCTATGATTCTATTTATACAGTTTTGGAAGTGCCCTTTTTTTCTGAAGTGATTCTATTATTCTATTCTATGATTCTATTTATACAGTTTTGGAAGAGCATCTTCAGTGCCTTCAAATTTCAGATTTTAACTGACAACAAAATAATTATTCAGGATTTCAACTAGCTGGATGCATTAGAGTACTTGGGAAAAGTCTCCAGGATCACTAGTAATATCACCAAAAAAAAAATCCATAACTGTATTTCACAGATAATTTGAAAATAAATGAATTTCTGATATTGATCCCAGTAAGCAGATTGGAAGGAACATTTCAGGCTAACAGAACGGTGTGTCAGGCAGATCTCGGAGCCGGTAAATTCTCAAGCTACTTGCAGTGCAATGGAGATCAGAGCATGTATGTACCGACACCGCTTGCTCTGGTCACCCTTCCTACCACCAAGCGCTCCCCTGGCATTTAACAGCCTTTAGTTTCAGCAGAAAATCAGAACTGTGAGATCTGGAGCACATGCCCCGCACTGTCGCTTGCCTGCTGTGCTTCAACAGCCTCCAGCACCCTGAGGACTTTGCCCCGGCGGGAGCCTTGCCAGCCGGCCGCTGGGCTGCTGGCCCAGCAGGGAGGTGCCTTCGTGCCTCGCCCGCCGGGGCCAGAGCAGCGGCTGTCTTCTGCAAAGCAACAGACACTTGACAAACACGCTCAGGAGAATGACGTGAAGCGGTTTTATGCAAAGGTTAAGTGTTTACAATGCGCTGCCACCTGGAAGCAGGAGCTGCGGAGCTGAAGTCCATGAACCCTGGTCAGAGCCGCAATGCTGCAGTGGGGTCGGGGTGCTGGTAACGGCAGCGGGGCTGGCCCAGGGCTGGAGGTGCCAGGAGGAACTGGGCAAAAGCAGCAGAGAGAACTGGCGAAGGTATGGATTACACCAAGCAATGATACCTCGGTGCCAATGCATTTTTTCCTTCCTGTCCTGGAAGATTGCTCCGTCCCTGCTTTCTAAGGGCGCACAAGAGCAAACCCATTTCAAGGGATAAACCAGCAGCAGTGGCTGAAGAGTTGTGTTTTGATCACGCCCGGCCTAGTGCTTCAGCTAAACTCCCAAACAGAGGGTTGCACGTTACCCAAGTGGTGCATCATTGCAATACGTCGTAGAAGAGCTGGAAATACAGCTACTGTGCAATAAACTGTCTGTTGGGGAAGCAGGTACGAGCTTGTATGCATCTCATTTAATTGTTTTGGAGACATTTTTGAAAGCTAAACCAGCTGCCGCACCTCAGGTAACTCTTTTCTTATCAGTTGCCCAGGTCCGATCATGAGATCTGTCCTGTGAAGTCGGGGGGAGCGTGTTCAGGAGGAGGGTGTTACACACGCCCGACGGAGGCTGTTGGAGACGCAACTCCCCGCTACCCCTCTTCTCCCATGCGCGTCTGCTGGCGGTGACATACAGTGAGCGGCTCGAGGGAGATGGTCAGGGGCACCTAAAATACGTGGTTCAGGGAAGCATATTCTGAAGAGGGATGGAAGACTGAAGAGACTGGAAAGGTTTGGAGCTTGGTGGTGAGCAGACCAACTCCCTGTTCTGCCTTGGCTATTCAATATATGACAGGTGAATCCTTCGCTGCCTTTACCAGAAACCAAAAATCGGACCCGAACCAATCCATGCCAACGTCATGCTGCTCTGAGTTGGGGGAGCAACCAGGATGGGGAAATCATTTTAACAAAGATGCCAACACTAAATCTTGCAAAGCTGTCTCCAAACTCTGCTGGGTGACACTGAAAGGTCAGGGCAACGCGTCATGGATCCGAGGTTGTTCCTAGGATTGTGTGATGAACTGAAAAGGGACCCTTCTGCTGGAGTTACCAATAAGTTGCCATGTCACCAGTGATAACATTTGCGGTTCGTGACACTTCTGAGCACTGTGAAGATGTCCAAGTTGTAACAGAAAATGCTGGCTGATGTGAAGAAAGAACGATGAACGGAGGCGCGTGTGAAAGCACCAGAAGAAACAACAGAGCAAAGGCTAAACCAGTGGTACACACTGACAACCAAGAACATCGTTAACAGCGCTAAAACTGGGAAAGGTGCTGTTCATGCACCCCAAAGGCCAGCCCTTGGCCAAGGCCCAGCATGGAGGACTTGCCACTGGAAGAGCCAAGCTCCGAGAGCAGGAGGATGGCCGAGCAGGTCACACCGGCCCATACACACCCTCCTGCTTCCCCTCGTTCCGATGGGCGGAGAGGCTGCAGCTGAAAAGACACCTAAAACAGGAAAATGAAAATAACGGGCAAAACTCCCTGCCTAAGATTCACGGAGCACTGAGCAAGCAAAATTTGGAGGCAAAAAGATGGCAGCTGGCTGCGAGACGGCCTAGCAGAGCTGACCAAAACCCACCTGTCACCACCAACCGAGAGGAACCCAGAAGAGAAAAGGTGGATGGGACAGCCGAAGGTCCTTGTCCTCTCTGATTTTGGGCAGACCACCTGTGCACGTGCACTGTGGTGCTTGCGAGTATTTGGCTGCAATAGTGTGAGCGAATAAAATCTGAGAGGATGAATTTGAGTGGGTAAAACGAGCTTACTGAGGATTTTGCAAATAAATGCTACTTTCCTACCCCCGGCAGTAGGATCTTGCACTGAGCTTTGCTGCAGTAATTTTCTGCAAACATCGCTTTGCTTAGCACATTGTGTTTACCAATGCCAAAATGTACCCAATCTGGGAATAGCAAATCTCAGAATTTTCTTGGCACAGCCCTTTCATAATCTGGACAGAGTTAATGGAGGGGTACTAAATGCCATTTTTACAGCTGCCCTTTGGTCTGCGTACTGCTGCATGGCCAAATGCAATGAACAGGGGCTAGAAACAGAACGAGTTCCTCAAACATTCATCTCACAGGGGATGAAAACAATGCCTAGAACTGATCTGGTGAATCTGTCATTAATAACTAATCTTGTGGTTTGACCTAAAAAAAAAAAAAAAGGGCGAGTCAGTTATTTGCACTGGCTGAGAATACGGCCCCAAATCATTATGTTCTCACTGTACTATGAAAAGACCCAAACCCCTCTGTCGGAGAAGGGGCCTGTGCTTACACAACCTCTTAGGGACAGACGCGTATGTTGGGTGTCAGGACAAACACAGCATCCGGCCGTTCATTAAAGAACTTGGCCTTACAGAAGCCCCGTGAGGCAGCCGGCACCGTGTGATGGGACGGAGGGTGTGGGTGAGAGGAAATGGTGTGCTAGCCCGGCGTATCGCATGGCTCCAGCTGCCACCTTTCACAGCGGCGTCCTTCCTGTGGCAACCCGTGATCCCAGCACGGGCTCCTTGCCCGAGCATGGGAACCCAAGTGAGAAGACAGCCAGCGTTCCTCTTTTGATGGAGCGTGAGTGGTGCCGGGAGCTGCGAGATACCCGACTGTGAGATTTCGTGATACCAGACGACGGCTACGCTGGGTGACACCAACTGCGGTGCCGCCTCCCAGCATCCCCCTCTGGGGTTTTCCCACCTGTATTTTTAATCCGCCTCGGAGCTGTTGGAGAGTGGAGCGCTCTCCCCTGCCCATTTGATACACCCCTACGGCTCTGACCCTGCAGGACGTCACGAAAACAGAAGCCAGAGTCGTCAGCTTTCGCAGTCGGAGAGAGGAAGCGCTTTGCCGTGTTCGTGATTAATCACAAGGAAAAGCACCGGCCTGGTGCTTTTTGGGGAAGAAACAACCACCACCACCACCACCACCTTGGCTTGGGCGATGGGTCCCTCTCACTGGGAAACGTCCCCCTCGGCGCTGCTGGCTCCCCCAGCGCCGGCACATCCTCGCGGCACCGCGGGCCG
>NW_009258484.1:3717511-3770646 GCF_000687185.1 Egretta garzetta | reverse complement strand
CGCCCCGTCCCGGCACCGGCTTTCTGCCCGGAGCAGGAGCCCGAGGCGCCGTCCTGAATTATGTAGAATCGAGATTAATCTCCAGATTCTCAAAGCTGGAGGACACAAGCCAGTGCGGAACACAGTCAGCCCCGGGTGCTGCCCCTGTGTCCTGGGAGCTGCAGCGAGGGCGGCAGAGGAGCGGAGCTACCTACAGCACCCCAGATACAGGGACTGAGCTTTCCCCTCCCCCCGATCCCCCTTTTTTTTTTTTAGTTTTTTTTTCTTTTTTGACAGTGATGAAGGTAGTGGAGTTAACCTCTCCCCCTCCCCCCTTCCGAAAAAAAAAGCCAAAACAAAACAGCAGACAAGGATTCCAAGCAGATGTAGCTGTAGCCCTGCCCTGCCCGTATGACCCTCTGCGTCACGCTTACTACATCAACTTTACTTTTTTCAAATGTATTACCACATCAGAAACTTAAAAGAAGTTTAACGAGATTTATTTCCCCTGCAGAAGACCTTCAACTCAATCACCACATGAGCCAAAGACAGAATCATAGAATCATGGAACTGTTCAGGTCAGAAAAGACCTTTAAGATCATCAAGTCCAAGTGCCCCTCTTTTAAATACCTCCAGGGATGGGGACTCACACACTTCCCTGGGCAGCCCGTTTCAATGCTTGACAACCCTTTTGGTGAAGAAATTTTTCCTAATGTCCAATCTAAACCTGCCCTGGCGCACCTTGAGGCCATTTCCCCTTGTTCTAAAGAAATGATAGTTTCCAATTAAGCCAAAACTGGTTGGTGTGGTATCATGCACTCCTCAGAGCCATACCCCGTACCAGGCCCAGCTTGGTTAGAAGCCAGTCTCAGGTACGCCGCAGGGACACACACATAAACTGACATTCAAAGATACCTTTTTTTTCAGCAACAGAAAATACAGGCATTCAGATTTCTCTCTCAATAAATAAAAGTAGGAAGAAAATATTAACCCTTGAGCAGCATTTTCTTGAAATCAAACTAACTTTTCTGTTGTCAGTGGTACCTGTGGTGGTGCATCCCCCGTTCCTGCACCTTTTTTTTCTCCCTTTGACTGCTTTAGGAGTTCAGGAATTCCTGCCAGTCCACGGCCTTTGTGTCAGGTGCCCTTCCTTGTACCAGGAACTCCTACACGGCTGAGGTGGGGAGCGAGAGCGGGAACAACCAGTTACCCCTGACAGCCTTGGAACATACCTTACCTGGATCGTAGACCCAAGTGAAGCAGTACCATCATTACTGGAATTCCAGAAATTACCGACCAGTATTGTGGCTCAGACAGAAATTTACTGATGACTAAAGCCAATCACCTCATGGCCCTAGAAGCAGAGGGTCAAAGTGAGGCCCCTGGAGCTCTCCCGGGCCGCAGCGGGCTGTGACCAGCATCTCCCTCTGAGTGGGACGCCTCTCGGAGCTCGCAAACTGGACAGTTTGCAAAAGTCTGAGGTCCATCACCAAAGACCCACAGTGGAGCCTGGGCTTGAAACTCTTTGACCCTCCTTGAGGCTCAACCCTTATCTGTTGAGAAATGCCAAGGCATTTGACATGAATATTTCACTGAACTGGAGGGGAATTTTTAACAGGTATACCTTTATTTATATATCAGATATAAATGTAATTGTATCTGTGTGTATGCACGTGTGAATCGATTTAAGTAATCTGTAAATCTGTGATTTTAATTACAAAGTGAGTCTTAGACTGCTGCTAGACACATATTATCCTTAAGACATAAACTGTTGACCAAGTCTGAGACCAAGACTGGACCCAGCCACACCTGGATTCGTCTCTGAGAAGGATTTCAGAAAGCAAGGGGGTCTACTCTGAACCTCATGACTCAACGGGAGGGTCCTCATTCTCCGCATTCATGGTCTCTCTGTGAACCAGTCCAATGCGAGTGTAACTTAATTTTCCTTTGTGTACTTCTTCCATGCAGTAACAGAGTGAACCTTGCCGTTTTCAAATATTTAACTAAGTAGCTCTTTTTATTAAAACAAATTTTATCAAATCACTTTGTTAATTGGCTGATGATTGAGTGCTATTGAAATATCACAATCCAGTCCTGTGATATGCCATACAGGTACAAATAAATTCTAAACTGCTCCTAAATCAAAATTGTGTAAAGTCACTCATTCGCGGCAGCACTTTGGGTGAGTCCAAAGCTGCGGTTCAGGCCAGCATGAATTACCTTCCTCCTCCCTGTTACCTTTTGCATAACATTTTGCTGGCAGAAGAGCAGCACATTTCCAAACAAGGACAGGAAAAAGTCACACAGGTTCATGAGAAAAATGTGCAGCCAGTAAATTTTGCCAATGGTACAACATTAATTTAGAAATAGATACATTTTTAACTGCTTACACGTATACACAATATGCGTTCGAGTGGAAAGTGGGGACACACCGGCAATTTAAACCACGGTGGAGCTTCAGCACAACTGCAGTCAGGCGCTGGCTCTTCAGCTGATGCACAACAAAAAGGGTGCAGGGAAAGATGAGAAAGAGGAGATGAATCAATAAACGAATAAATATTCCAGATCTGGAAGCTGTGGAAGTGGGAAGTATTGCTTCTGGCAAGTACACACAACCTAAGCTTCCTTGCTTCTCCACTGACCCTTTCTCACCCTTTTCACCGCAAGGGAGGTGATAGTTGTTTTTTCTGTCACTCCCTCTCTCTACGAAGAAACTTCCAGCCTTATGGATGACAGTTTATCTCATAATTGACAAAAGTTGCTCTTTCTGATTAAATGAATTTTTCCTTAATAATTAAAGTTAATCAGGTGTCTTGATTTGTCCTTTCACCTCCCTCCATTCTCTATTGCCTGCCTCACCTTTGCTACTTGCTATTTCAGCAGGCACTCTGGATTTTTCTCATAAACAGCGATCCTTCGTGATCCTCCTGCCCCCAACAGCCCCTTCTCTTCCCAGTCCATCACACCACACCTCCTGCTTTCCTCTTCCCATTTGTGGTCACGCTCATGTCCTTCTGCAGGCGAAAGTGCCGGCCGCCTTGGCATCATGAACTGGGTCTGCCCACCACACTCCATCCCCAGGCATCACAAGCACCACTTGAAAGACAGATGCAAAGAACACATCACATTTTGTGGACCACAGCAATGCATCAGGGTAGTTTTGTGCTTCTCCAGAAAAGCAACAGAGCGCTGGTGGAGAAGCCTTGCCCCGTTTACAACCTCCACAGAAAAAAAGAACGTAGGTGAATCCAATCACACCTTGGGGGGGGGAGGGGGGCAGGGGGGGAATCAACCATGAAATTGTGTTTTAAAAACATGGGGTGAAATTCATCACCTATGTAATTTAGCTCACTCTACATACATAAATATTTCCCACTTTTCAGATACCTCTGTGGGCCTAACATAGACATTTATATGAGCAAAATTTTAGATTTTTACTGTTGAGGTTTTATTAATTTCTGCTCCCAGGAAATCAATGCTCCACTCGTGTCTCTGGTATAACTTCCTCAGTAACAGAGTTGTTACTGGTAAGGTTACTGTTCTAGTTGAGGAATAAACATCACAATTTTGAAGGAAACCCCCAATATTAAAAAAAAAAAGGGGGAAAAAAGGGAACAACTGCTCTTAGCTTAAATTTCTCCTCACATCCTAAGAATTTTAAGTAAAAAATGGAGAAAAGAATACCACTAACAGAAACATCAAATCACTGATTACCAATGTTAGTTATAGGTCTCTTCAGTCTACCACAAGCCATACACATCTTTCCTCCAGGGTGTTTGAATCAGGTCTATAGTGCAATTTTCTCCTTATTTCTGTAGTCCACAATGAGTCCAGTCAGAGGGAAGCATTAAGCCTGGTTTCAGGACAAAACAAGGTAAGTTGTGGATCTCAGGACAAAAGAATAGGAGTGACCGAGGAACACTTAACTCCACTTGACATTGTAAAGAGATTGGGATGTGCAAGGTAAGAGCAGGCAGAAGTGGGGTAAGACACCAAATTAACACCAGAAAAACAGGCGCCTTCCCCTGCAGGTAGGCATCACTACCAGTTCCTGTGGCAACACCTGGCATCCTGATACGAGTGAATTAAATACCAGTGCCTGAAGCTCGCACCTCACGCCAACAGACACCTCCATTCTGCTTACTAGCCTCCACTCTTGATCTCTTTGTACCACGCTCGAGGATGTACTGAGAAGGTATAAACCCCAAATGGCTTCAGAAAGTGACCTTGAGAAAGTGCCACACACGACAAAGTTACCTCAATTTTGATTTTTATTACGTGGACAGAGAGGTTGATATCAGGGGGGCTGTGAGGGGGAAGATGGCCAAAGATTCACACCAAAAACCGACAATGGTTACTTCCTTCCAGGTTATTCCTCACATTTAAAATCCTTGGTGGCCAACTGAATTCCTTCCATGGTGGAATCAAAGTGCGAAGTTTCTGAAATAAAAAAAAGGAAGAGATTCTGCTGAAATACCACAACAGCACAGATTGTAGAAAGACCTTAATGGTTGCAAATCCAACCCTCAGACTGAGCAGAGTTCACCTGTCCGATGTAATTAAAAGTCTCCTCTCTCATACTCAGCTGTTGGTTATCTCTTTAAAAAGTTAAAAAGGATGGAGAGGAAGCAGACGATGGAAAAATTAAAAAACGCAAGGAATATGGAAAAAGAAGAGAAGAAAACTTGGATGCGAGGACTAGAGGCAGTGAGGACCTAGAGATCTCAAGGCTGAAAAATAAGAAGAGTAACACAGTGGAATTTTTTTTCTCTACAGGTCACAAACACTATCTAATGAAGCCGTTCAAGCAGTGCTACTGTAGCACAGCTACACCTCATAATAGTTTTGTTATTTTGCAAATTTTTTTCCCTGTTATATTCACGCAGGACCCCACAGGGCCTCCAACTTACAGAGTTACGTGAGGCACCAGCACAACCCGATGTTACTCTTTTCTGAGAGCTCCAGAAACACCATCCTGGACAGTTTTAATTCTCCCTAATAATTATACTCCCTGCTTAAGTAAATTTTAGGCCAGGTTTTCCTGCTAAGCACCGTAAAAGGCAGGTGAGGAGGTGGGTTTTTTTCGTCATAGTTCTGTACACCTTTTCTTGCTTCATTTTGTTTAAATTAGTGGTTAAATGTCAAAGGATGGAGAAAATATTTTTTTTTAATTATCTTTGTATCAAAGCAGCAACTGGAAGAGGCTCGGCCATGGGATGATATTTTCTGTGGCACTACTGGAAGACTGCTTTAGTTCACTTTGTATCTTTTAGATTATTTTTTTCATGCTAGCCAAAAGACAGTCATAGAATCATCGAATCGTTTAGGTTGGAAAAGACCTTTAAGATCATCACATCCAACCGTTAACCCAACCCTGCCATCCCACCACTAAACCATGTCCCTAAGCACCTCGTCTACCCAGCTTTTAAATACCTCCAGCGATGGGGACACAACCACTTCCCTGGGCAGCCCATTCCAATGCTTGACAGCCCTTTCTGTGAAGAAATTTTCCTGCCTGTCCCAGCTATATGTTCCTGCTCCTTTGCCCGTGTCCTCACGATTGCATGGCTCTAGGACAATTCATTTCAGCTTGATGGTCCAGACTGAAAACTTTTTCGATGTCTTCGTGCATTGGATGATGGAGCTGAACTGCCTCACTCCCTGGCTGCGGAAGCACCGCAGCCTGCAAAGGGAAGGGACAGGATAGCCCGGCCAGGGAAAGGAGGAGCAGTAACACTTGTCATCGAGAGATTTGTCTTATCAAACCCATGACCCTACCAGGCTGTCGTGGAGGGAGTGCTCCTGCAGGGATTTGCTGCAAAGTGACCCCTACGCTTCAAAACCAAACCTGCTGGCTTTTACTTTGCAGCAGTCCTGCACATAAATGCTTAAACTGACGCTGGGTTTTGTCATCTTGTTCTGCCTTTGTAGGGCATCTGGCATGGGGGAGTCCTGGTCTAGGGAGAATTTCTAGGCACTGAAATAATGCTGTTTTCACCAATCTCAGCATTTTTTAATTTGGGATTGCTTGCTTAACCTCTGGAACAAATACTGATGTGCTGCCAATGCTGCAATAAGGAGCTCTCACAACAACTTGAGATTAACCCCGTGTTTTCACTCTCCCATTGGAATAAAAACACCCTTTCACAACACGAATACAGAAGCAGAATCGTCTGGCTAACAGATGAAGTTGCACGTGGCCAGTAAGGCTTAGTTTACTCTCAAATCTAAAGGGGCTGAAACGATCGTATTAGCTCTCCATTTTTTTTTTTTTCTACGATTTAAAAAGCTTTCAGTAGGAATGCCTCAGTTTTCTTTTTTTTCCTCCCTGACATTTGATGAAATCAAATCCATTTCAACATTTATAGTGGTTCACTTGAGCAGCTTTACAGCCACTCCAGGACATCGTTCTTGGCAAGTCTGCTTTCATCAGCAACCAGAAAAGAATGATTTTGAGGTGAGGAAAGATGACCTTACCTCTCAAAATCAGCAACATCATCGACCAGAAAAACTCACCTGCCTTTTACAGTGCTTACACATCCAGACCTCACAGGACCACTAGAATACATGCGTGGGCTCTGGCCAGGGGTCTGTGTTGCCCGGTATCCTGTGCCTGACAGTGAGCACGAGTCAACTGAAACCCCTAAGAGATGCTTTTTGCTTTTCACATACTTTACTTTTTAAACATTTTTTTTTTTTTAACATTCTAACATTTGTATAAGCTTAAAAGCAGCCTTTCATCTGAAGGCATGCTTGCACGAGGTGTGGTCCCCCCCGGTATCCGGGCTGACTGCCACCCATGCAGGTCCACATCCTCCCCCTCGCGTCCGTGGCAGCACAGCACCCTCCTCTCCCTGGCCCCAGCTTTGGCACAGAGCTGGACCTTACATGAGCCTTATCTAAACTTGCCAGCCCAGCAGAAAACTATCCCTTTGTCTTCTGCGGAGTTAGCAAGTTAAATTATAGACTTTATGTCAGCCAGCGAGTGCTGGAGCTGGTAATGGGAGCAGGGCTGGGAGGAAGGGCACTTCCCGCTTTCAGCAGCAGCGAGCCATCGCTAAACCCATCCGACCTCTGGTGTTTCATCCTCTCCCTCCAACAGACATCAGGACTTCCCCTAACTCATTTCAGATGTTGAACTAAAAAACAAAACAAAAAGCCCACAACCCCCACACTGACTAACTTCCCTCCTCCTCCCAATACAAAGCCCTGACCAGTTTAGCATTCCCAGGTCAAAGGCTTTGCTGAGCACCGAAGCTGCTGCAAGGACGATGGGACCATGCAGCCAGGACCAGGGCAACCAGCCGTCACCTGGGCTTCATCTGCCAGCAGCGACCTCCAACTTAACCACCCCACCTCAGAACAGATCTTCATGACCAAGTCCTTCCACGCAGTGCATGCAATGGTTTGTTTTGTTGTTTTTTTTTTAAAATGAAACACCGACTGGGAGTCTTCTTTCACAGCAAAGTACACGTTACTTTAATTCTACATTCCCTAGAACTAACATAAGCCAGCGCAGTAGAGTATTAGATTGCCAGGTCATGTAGCAAACTGGGATTTAATGGCATTCCGTGTCAGACCGGCAGTCAGCGGCTGGCTCACAAACGCATGGGGCTGGGATCACTTCTGCTGCGCTCGCGACGAGCAGGAAAGGAAGGCTGAAACAATTCTGGGAGTAGCATGGCAGAGAGACAAGGGCATAAAATCTAATGGAAAAAAATGGTTTTTTGGATTCAGCAACTAGATAAAGGCATCAACAGTAAGGCACTCTGCTAGCACGTGTCTTTCCTTTCTTGAAGTACACACACACAAAGAAAAAAAAAAAAACAATAGCCAGGTTAATCACTATTTTTTCAAGGAAGAGAGCAGAGCTCTCCAAGTTTGTTTCTTTAGCATAAAATCAACAAACCCAGACATTTCTGGGTAGTACCGTAGGTTACAAATCCACACTGAGACGGCCAGTCAGTGTCATAAGCAAAAATCTCTGGCCAGACTCCACATGGATGATATTCCAGCGGTCCTGTGAGGTCTGGATGGGAGCAATTTAAGCCTCAGGATCTGGATTTTTTTTTCTGGCTCAATCCACCCATGGTGCAAATTATTCTATTTCTATATACTTCAGTTTCCTTATTTTAAAACACTACAGATTAATGCATTTTCCACTTTGCAAAGAAAAACTGATGGAAAACAATATGGAAGTTAAGCTAGTGTTTTCCAGCTGGATCCAAAAGTCCTTCCTTCTTATCATAATCTACCTAAAAATCTCTCATAAAAAAACTGAAGAAACTTTGCCAAGTTACCAAAGGGTTCAGAAATTCACAAGACAAGCATGAACATGACAACATACTTTCTAATACTCAGTAGCACACTTTGTCATACCGAAGGAAAACATTAATGAAAAATTAACACTTCAATATATGGAGTCCTACTGCGGCCTCCTGCTGCTGATTCTCTACTGAAAAGCAGAGCTGCCACATGTTTTCATAACTCAATGAAATACTGTTTTATTGTTCAGACAGTGCTCTTCATAATGAGACCCTTAATGCAGCATTGCTCTCCATGCTGAAGAGATGAGAAAAATGGCACTGAGATGACACAACTCACTACAGATCACTGCAGTAATTAAACTGGGAATAAAGTCCAGCTCTTAGGCATCCTACAGTACCGCTTTCATTTCACCAGGCAGGATTTAGACTTTTTTTGGGGGAAAAAAAAAAAACAAAACAGCTTTAATAACAAATTGCTGCCTTTCTCTTTTCCCAACTCGGGATTAAAAAAAAAAAACCAACAGCCCTCATCCCTAACCTGAAGAAAAAAAGTCAAGTAAGTTGCGTTATACTAAAGGCACCTTAAAAATTGTAACGAACAATGTTCTTTGGGTGTTTGGTCAAATATCATACAAGAGTGAAACACATTCACAAGTGCGAGTGATTACCTTTTCCTTCACCCAGAATTTGAGATGGTCAATCACGACTGATGAACCACAGCATCCAGGCAGCCAGCGCTGGCACAGGTCATGACATTCTCCTCTGTCACCCCTTGAAACAGCTCTGTTTCTGGAAGTGTTTCAGAAGAGTCTTGGTTCTCTTGGCCAATTTTATTTAGATGTTCAGGACTAATAATATCATCTAAAAAATAAACAAATTACAGACTGCAGCCAAACCCACCTAAATTGATCTAATTGTCTTATATAGTCTGTCATTTATATTAGCTCAGAATAGTGTATTTCTAGAAAAAGCTTTCTTTTCATCAAAATACTCTTGATTTTGTCTCCTAAACGGCCTACAAAATCAACTACATTTTTCAGGTTTGTCTCTGACAGGGAGTGAGCCAGTGTGTGTACACATATATGTGTATGCATATATATATGTGTGTGTGTGTGTGTGTGTATAGATATTCCTACTCTTATGCTATGCTTCCTCTTAGCTCTCCTAGAGCATCCTTTTATCTTTTTTTAAAGGAGAAACTCCTCTCCTATTTCAGACATCAAATTCTACCAGCTTCCAGGGAGCTACTATTGTGTATTTTTCATCTCATATTATGCAACTTATGAAATTATACCACACTAATATGGAATTCATGATAGAAGACAACCAGCAACTTTATCCCATAACCTACCCAGGGCAGGAATTAATGCATGCCGAAATCCAGAGCTTCCCACGGACCCTGATACCTCTTGCTGCTCCAGAGCCTGACCTGTTATTAAGCCAGCAATCTTTAGTGACCAGTAATTTTAAGTTGAAGATGCTAAAATTTTCAGAGAAATAAAGTCTAAAGAAAGACTTTTTCATGATAAATGTCCTTCTGATCTGGAATTGGGTAAGCTTGAGCTAAGTATTGGATTAATTCCATATGGGAAATTTTAAAAGGCAAAGAATTTCAGCACTTGCATCAGGAAATACAAAGTGATGATTCACAGCAACCGTAGCTCTGCCATAGTATGTACACGATAATAGAGGCACAAATTCATTTATCACAGCTTAGTGCTTTTGCATGAAGGGGAGTGTTATCACTCATTTGGGCTGAAAGCCTTCGACACACTTCAGCATTAACTATTTTCTCTTCTAAGCAAGAAACATTTTATACTGGTTTCATATCACAGAATACACTTACCAGCCAAGGCATTTCCATTCTGAAATCCATTTGTTTTTTGTTTCTCCTAAAACAGATAATAATAGTCCAGAGGAAAAAAAAGAAAGTATGTGACAAGAGATTTTCATATTTTGGGAAAGAACAAGGCTCTATTTTATAGTTACTATTTCATTGTATTTACAGGATTTTCCTCATTTCCAGTACCAGACACTACAGTGCTCCTTAAATAAAAACAAACCTTCACAAAGCAACAGCCGCAGTGGGAAGCAGCAAGAAAGTAATTTGTAAGGTAATGCTTTCTAACTAGACGGGGAGAATTAAGTTGCCGTCAGTCACTCCAAATAACTTCTCTGCTACAACTCTTTGTGGAAGTAGCCGTGAAGAAGCTGCTGTTAGCAGGAAATGAAATTTGCTCAGATGATGGGAGAAAACCGTAAGAAGGGAAACAATTAGATGATGGTAGGTTGTACTTAATGGCCATAGGCCAGCTCAGGAAACAAGTATCAAGGAAAAGGTTGGGGGTTTTTATCTCCTTCAATTATTTTGTATGTATTTCTGAAGCTGATCTTTCAAAACCTGAATCCTACCATGGCCTGGAACTGGCCTGGTTATGGAAATATTCAGAAGACTACATAAAACATCCATGTCCTCACTGTGGGTATTAAAAAAACAAAGCAAATTTACGAGCAAAGGACATCATCTTGCTTATGAACTTAAGGATTCCTCTTTACACCTGGAATATCGGAAAGCCTTCCAAAATCCCCTAAAACTCGTACCTCCACAGAGGTCTTCCACAGTAAATAGATCATCTTTGAAATTTTCCAGTCAAGAGGAACTATATAATCATCTGGCAACAAGGATTCTGCAGAAGAAAATATTTTTTGCAGTTGAGTGTTCAGATCTCTCCATAGCCAAAATATATCACTGAATGACAATTTTTGCACACATTACATATATAGACTTTAAAAAAAAAATCAGCAGATATTTAAATAAGCCAACAAAGTCAGGATTTAGGTTTTCTAGAATCTAAGGCCAGTGCACGGGAGGGGAGGAGAGGGAAGGAGATTTGGTTTTGGTTCCTTTCTTTAGGCAAAGGCTTTCCTACCATACTTTCATTTCCCGTGCAGACTCCCCCAACAGTAAGCACAAACGAGAAAAACAGAAAGCTTTCAGCCCATTAATTAAACAAAATGCAACTTAAGTAACAACCTTTAAATTTTAAAATGTTTAATTATAGGAAGTTGTGCAATGTCACTAAAGAAACTACTTTCTAAAATGATTAACTCTAACACTTTTTAAGAAGCTGAAAAAAGATTCTTTGTAGGAAAAGTCTAAAAATATATTCTATGCTTATATGAGAATCATACAAGCAATTCAGTCAACTAAATCTTTCACTTATAAAGAACCAAAGACATTTATTTACCAAAAGTGTCCCCCCGCCCCCCCCCAATTTTCAATAAAAATTCACTGCAATTGCCAGTGTTGTAAAATACTACAGCTCAAATCTGTACATGAATCAATAGCAGCCGGTCAATATATAATAGGCCAGAAAAAAACACAAGAATTTTTGAAACTGTAGGAAAATTATAGTCAAATCAGGATGTAGCCAGCCTTCTGCAGACAGCATGCACAATTCTGACAGAAAAACCCCCCACCAAACAGCCATCACAAGCTGGCAGGGCTTCAGAGAGGTACTGGGGTGGGTTTGTATTTCTTAAAGGTTATTTCCACAGGACACTCATCTGAACACCAGAGAATTTCACCGCTACAGACTCAGAGAAGAACAACACTTGGTTCACTAACCTATTGAGTTTCTGAATGCCTGTTTTGTTTGGTTGGTTGGTTGGTTTTTTTTACCCCCAGCAGATCCCTGTTTTCAAGCCATGGCCAACTCCACTCCCTCTTAGATGATGAAATTTAAGATCACAGGTATGACTCACCAAGTTTGGAGAAGAAGGATGCTTTCTATGTAATAGTTCAGGACATGAGCAGTACTTTCCTGCTCTGTTTTAGCTCTATATGGCAAATCCTTAGGTGTGCAGTGCTAGGTTTAGATAAAGCAGCACTGCAGGGCCTCTGGGGACCACACCAAGTGTACTGGTACCAAGCCTAGGTAGTGCTGCCAGTGGTTTGCCACCATTGTTCTGGCAGGCAGCATTGCCATCAACTTTTGCGATAAAAACAAAGAATCCCGAGGTCAGTTTGGGCAGATAAACAGATGTAAGCTGCTTCTCAGCTGTCATCTTAAAAGTTTCATATGAAAATACATGCTTAACTTTAAATTCTACTGAAACAAACAGGTGTAAAGGTCTATGTGCTGAAAAAATGGTCTGTGTTTTTTAATCCTATTTGTTGGCCAAATCACAGCTACTGTTTTTCTACAGACTAAATTTGGACCGAAGAAGTTGCAGAACTTCATGCACAGGGAACATGGTCTTTCAGCAGGTGCTGAATCACACAGCACCATGTCCTAGGGAGACTTCCAAACAAACGTCTGTTGTTGTTGCTGGCTACAGCTCTGCATGGTCACGTTAACTTGCAGCAAATTTGGAAATTGTGGTTGCCACACACAGCTCTTTTGAGGACTGATCATCATACTCCTAACTGCTAACTTAAAATGATTAAATTGAATGAGGCTCTGGAAGGCAAGTACACAACTGCGATGCTTTGCAATCATGTGCTATTAAAAAGAAGGTATGCATTATCAGAAAATGCATCTTGTAATTTGATTTTCAAATTAAATTAGATTTTGTGAAAGTTTTTCAGCAGCATCTAAGCCCCATAAGGGCCTATGAAAAAATTACTAAATAAAGAAAAAGGAATGCTACTATATTAACCAGGTGGAATGCAAAACCAAACACGCAACCTTTATGTAAGAGCACACATTTTGTACCATGTTTTCATTTAGTTTTGTAATCAATGCAGTAAAATCTTACTCATCAGTAGGATTTGGATTTAAAGTTAGTAAGTCCTTGTTACTACAGAGACTACAAATATGAGGCCAAAACCCAACGGCACCTTTGACAGAGACTGAAGATGATTTTAGGTAAAAAATAAAATAAAATAAATAATCACCAAAGCAGCAGCGATTCCTTTCAATAGTATAAATATTGGACTAATTGGTACCTGAAATAAACCTGAGTATTTAATAGTAGGGGTTTGGGTTTTTTTTTTTTAATGTTTGCTTGGTTTTTTGGGGGTGTTTTGGTGTTTTTTTGTTTGTTTGGGGTCTTGGGGAGGACTGTGGGGTTTTTTTGTTTGGTTGTTTTTTACATAGGTGTAGTAAGAAGAGCATTACCCAGTGGAAGACCTGGAGAACCAAAGAGCTGCACAAGCTGAAAAGCAAATCCTAATGATAAGGGAAGTCCCAGAAAACTACATTTCACATTCACATCTTCATTATCTTCAAGTTGCAAGGCCTCTGCTGGCTCAGGGTCATCTGCTTCCTGCATGTTTTCCCCGCAGCTTGCCAATAAACTAGAATCTTCTGGATACTCAGAAACAACTTTAACAGAAGACAAAATATCTGGTTGGCTATTTGTAACCTCTGAAGAAACTTGTTCACTCTCGCCTTCTTTTTTATCAACTACCTGTTGTTGCTTAAGAGTTCTAGCTTGCTCCTCCTTCGTCATGGAAACTACACAGGCCCTGCAGGAATATTTTGGCATATCAGAAGATTGTTCCAAATGGATATAAGAAATATCATGTAACAGAGCATCTGCATCCAGAATGGGTAAGGAACAAGTTGCCTCGGTGCCACTGTAACGTGCAGAATGTTCCTGCAATGCACGGTTCTGCTCACGTTCTTCTGCACAGTCCTTGCTTAGACAGTTCTTTTGCTCCACTTCCAAAATGCTTTTTGGGGGAACATCATCTTTTCTTGGGACTTCTTTCCCTCCCTCTATACTACCATCAATCTGTCTTGGTAGATCAAACTTTGGTGCCAAGTTGACAATTCTTCTGTACCTTTTTCTCTTCGATGTAATTGGTGCAGCATCATCTCTTTGAACATTTACTTCACTCGAACACAGCATGAAGGTGGCCCTGGCTTCCACAAGAGAATCAAAGTGCACTTCACCAGCTGGTGATGCCGATAGACCATTGCTCATTATCTTACCAGCCTCCTCAGTTGCTGTTACCTTATGGTTTTCCTTCACCAATCCTTCATTTAAGTGATGGCAGTTTAGCTGTGTTGAACTGTTCGTATGAGTCTGTTTAGGTTTCCTCATCTTGGGGGGTCTTTGTTCACCTACAAATTTATCCTCAGACCAAGAAGAGAGAGAAACTTCTGTATCAAAGCCCAGCTGCAATTCCTCAGTAGGTAAATTAATTGAAAAAAAAGCCCAGGCATTAGAACTATTCTCTTCTGCTTTTAATGTGCCTTTGTCCTTTGTGTTATTATCAGGCACGTTATCACGTATGTTTGAATTGTAACACAGAGAGACATCTTTTTCTTCACCATTTAAACTTAACAGCTTAGCTTCCATGTCAGGTTCACATGTAATTTGATGCAATCTTAGTTTGTTTTCTGTGCTTAACAGTGGTGTGTTATAATCTTCAGAGATGCCTTCTGTTTCCTGGATGGAACTTTTATCATTGCTTATTTTTAGGAAGCTGCTTCTGCAAAGATTTTCTTTGTGCCTTTGATTCGTTTCCTCATCATTGAATGCATTTTTGGTTAGGTTTTCAGTAGAAAAAGCTTTTACATCTATTGGAAGTGAACTGTCACTTTCTACAGGCAATTCATTTTTCAATGCACCGTTCAACATTGCTGAGACCTCAGATGCAGCAACAGGAAACCTTTCTCTGGAAACCACTGCAGCTTCTTTCAGGCTTTCATCATCACCATCAGGCTGCTCTTCACAAACCGTTACTGGATCCTCTGGACCTTCACTGAATGCACACAATGATTTGCTGTTTTCTTCTTCTGAATTGTCCTCTTCGCTGTCTGATGTGTCCTGGACATCTGGAATTGGATGACGAGTTGCTCTGCCTAACTTCTTTGTAATGTCTGCATGATTGCCTTTCATTTTTCTGTTTCTTTTTCGCTTTTTCTTCTGCTTTGCTTTTGTTAACAGGTGCCCAGGGTTGTTCTTTAAAATTGTCCCCCTGCATAAAAATAATAATAATAAAAAAAAGTAAAAAAAACCCCTGACAAGTAATAATGTATTCGGGGTGTTCAATTTGAAGAACAGGTACATTATGTAAATCTGATGATCAAACACAGACCATCTGCTTTTTTAAATAGATAAAATCTCAGATAAACCCTTCTATTGATTAAACAAATGCACATCCCACAATTCAGAACAATCCTGAATATTTTAAACCAATTTAATAAACATAGCTGCCATCTCTCTAATTTAGCTTTACAAAAAGTATCAGAAATCATTGCAAGACCAAACAGCATGTTTCTGGATGTCTTTCTAAATGATTTTTGAACAATAGATACTAAAGAGCTACCGCTATTCTGAAATTTCATTAAACATCACGCTGAGCAGGAAGGTACTAAGTGGAGGACGTAGTCAGACAATTTCATCTGTTAAGATTAAATGGACTATACTTAGATAAGCTGGACTCAAATTCAAAACATGCTAACCAAAAATCTGAATAATGTAAACATACAGTAACTACAGCAACTCTGATATTTACTGCTCAGTATATTATGTGTGGACACATATGTTTTTGGAAAAAAGTATTTTGTATTTCATTAGCAACAAAATGGTAGACTACAGAAAAATTAACTCAGCCATAGGCAGTTATTTACAATTTATTTTGTAGCTCTCTTCAGAACACCTGATTTTTTTTGTCTGCATTTCTCATTGGATTTAACACATAGCAGCCCTAACAGTGACTTCTCTGAAATCCTGATGTCAGCCCATCAGCCAGCTAACCCTGAAATGAACACATGTAAGAAAAATCTAGTCCAGAAATCTAACTTCTCCCTATGCAAATCTCCAGAGAGAGATGAAATTTTCAAAGCTAAATTTGACTGACAAATCTTCATATCGAAGATCTGCTCCTCCTCTGTAATTCTTCACTTTTCTGTAGCTCTCTGTTTGGGATGGTACTTCACACAACACTCCAAAGCAAACAAAGCAGTAGCTAGAAGAATTACAGGGTAAACTTAGTTATTTTCTGGGTATTCATATGTAATAGAAGATGTCTTAAGAGCTGTATTCTGAAATTCTTAGAGAGAAATAAAGAGGGGTGACTGTGCATGTGGAGGGAAAGCCAGAGTCACTAGCAGGCAACATGGGACCTAAAGGTCACCTATAGAAACCTATCCTTACCCTTTATTAGTTCTTGAATTTATTCACTGTTTGTCTCACATAAATTCTTTCTAATTTGAACTCTACTCTCCTATTCTCAGAGCGTGAAGCACCTTAGCAGCCTTCTCAGCCTCTGTAGAGCCACAAAGTCACTTGACTGGAACAGGATTCAAAAGTCTTGGTGCCTTGATATTGCTGCAACAAGCCCTATGGATCTGTGAAAAGATCTTGTTGGAAAGCACACCAAGTTTTATTGTCCTATAATGGCATTCTGATGAGACATCCTACTAAGAAATGGGATTTCCTTCAGATGCTGGCATTTACATCCACATGGTGCTTTTCTCTGAGTAATGGAAATGGACTTCCCCTTTCCCAAATCAGTGTATTTTCAGTACAGTGTCTATGGATTAAGTGCAGATGTCTATACCGCAGATGCTTGAAGTTAGCCAAGACAAATTCCACCCTGAATTCTGTTCACAATAGCTTCCCCACTCAGAAACATGCTTCCTTTGTCCCCAAAAGACAGACATGGGATGCCAGACAGTTTTAGTATTGAATAGAACTTCTTTGTCTATTGAATTAAATGATATAAAAGAGCAGCATCTGCAATGCTAGTTGGAGAGATTACTTTCTTACATATAGCATAGATTTGCAGAAATCAAACTAATACAGATTATGTCTTAAATCCTAACTTTCTTCTTCAGTGATGAAAATTCACGACTTGGAAATTTTTCTAGAAGAGGAAATTCTCCGAGGTTTTCAGAAGCATATAACCCCTTACCAGTGAAATAGAAAATAATGTCCAATTTTTAATTGTTTTTAACAGAGTGGGGAATAAAACGTCAGACCTGTGCACCAATTTCAAGAATTCTGTATTGTACCTAAAGGCCCTTGCGGTGCTGTAAGAGCCCTGCAGAAATGACAACTGAATCACCAATGTCAGCACTGGCACAGGAGAGGAATGGACTTCTCCAGTCCTGGTATTTTTGTAGCTACACTCTTGCTTACCACTCATTTCTCCCAGATGTGAATTTGCACTGCTGCTGCTGGAAGTGAACTTCTCTAATACTGATTCAAGCACATTTCTGGTGCTTAACTCCCGATACACCTGACAACGCTTTCAGGACAAGGCTGACATAAACCTTAGGCTAGGATGCCACACCAAAAGGTATTGTAGAACTTTGCAGAAATGAGGGGGAAAAAAAGTCTCACAGGTGAACACATTTATTTCCTCTCCTCACCATTAATTCTGAATCAGGAAGGAAAGCCCCACTGGACAGGATTTGCTTTAGAATGCAAAACCAGCAGAAATACATCCACCAAATAATGGGAGAAGAACCTGGATGATCCAAAGAAACTAACACCTATTATTGCATTGAAGTTGTTGCACATCAAAATAGTAACAAATGCAAATGTTGGTCCAGGTTGATGATTTAGCATACCTGGGTACGACCTGCAATAGTGACATTCAACAGTTCCTAATAAATACAACAGCTATGTCATTTCTGTGCTTTGGAAACATGGAGGTTTTATAGCAGTTCATCAAAATTAGATTTCTAAAGGTCTGGATTTCCTAAAGAAAGGACCAAAGCAAAAAGGAAAGCAATGAACTTACTACATGCAGAATAATAAAATTTATTATTCTTCACTTTTCCAGGCAACTTCCCTTTTCTAACTGATTTTAAGAACTACTACCCAAAAGAAACACTCTAATGCACCATGATGGCATAACTAAAAATTTCCTGCTTGGGGTATACCCAGTGTATCATGTTAAGGTTTTGCATTTAATGAAGAAAACTGTCTACTAGGGTTTTTTTAGCTTTATCTTATTCTTCCTCTTTTATCCACCTACATGCTTTTTGAGGAGTTTTCCTTATTGTAAAACCCATATGGCACACAAACACTGAGAAAATTCAAGAACCAGCATGGAGATAGACTGATCTCCTTTACAGGGGCATTTGCTAGCGAGTTGTTTTTAAACACATATAACACACACAAAACGGAAAATATATTTGATATTTAAATTTTGCTATATACTATGTATTTAAAAAAATGGTTAGTAATAAAAAGACCTGAAAAAATGTAATAATATTTTTGTTGAAATAGGAATTCCCTTTCTGTAACAAGTTCGAAATTTCTCAGCCTACTGTTTAGACAACATTAAAAGCTTTTTGCCATAGCACTGTTACATGTGTCTTCAAGGCTGTAACCTACTGCTCCAAAGAGCACTGTCCAGCTTGATTGAGTGTCAGTGCTCAGAAGATGCTCTTTACTGGAGAAACAAATGCACTTCCATGATGGCCAAGGCAGAACATGCAAAGTAAATAACCTAAAGAAGTTAGTCACATTTTGCTGGAAAATGGCAAAACCAGAAAAAGTAAGTTATTTACAGTTGTACAAACTTCAGCTCTAGCACACATCTAAGCTGACATCTGCTTGGTATCAAAAAATGCCCTCAGTCATTGCTGTAATGAAATATAGAGGAACCGATGAATTTAAAAAGCAGTTCCATATGACATTTAGCCATGAGGTACACGCTCTTTCAGAAATGTATGTTATCATTAATCTCCAAAGTCTCTGGAGTGGGTTTTCAACATGAAAATTACAGTAGAGCTGCTTACATAAAGTGGCATTTGCTGGGATACATTTCACCTTCTCCATCTGGTAAGTCCAAGTGCACTGCTGAATTCCTTGTGACCTAACTTTACTTCAGCAACAACCAGAAATTGAAGTTACAATTTTGAAATAACAAAAAAAGACCTGGTACCAGCCTTTTTGTTACGTATCTTGCCTTTAATACTGAAATGAGTGATAAAGATCCAGTTCCTCAAAACCAAATGGAATACTGGTATTAGGTGATCAAGCAACTGGAAAAAACCCACATGCAAAATAACTTGTCAGCCTTATCAGGCTTCCTGAAAGGTGAAATCCCATTAGACAGCTGAGCATCCAATGTAGCACTTTATTGTTGCTGAAGAAACAGTCTCAGTCACCCTATCCTAAGTTGTTCCAGATGTTGCCCTTGCACTTCCACTACCTGCCTTTTGCAGGCTCTACTGCCCTCCTTGTGGGTGGATTTACCTGCCTGAGCCAGCATCGAAAGAAAGCAAATATTGCTTTGTTGTTGAGCTGGTTTAACTTACCAAAGCAATGAGTAAAGTAAGCGTTTGGCTAAGGCAAAGGAAGTGGTTGGCGGGAGCAAGGGAACTAATTTCAGCATTTTTCTCACAGTCCATCTTAAGGAAATTCACCATAGGGGATTTGTAAGAAATGTTTACACATTACAGTGTTGCAAATTAATGCTCCCCACCCCAGTGCTCCCCAGAGCTCCACCACCCCCCCAAATCAGTAAAGATCCTACTAGCTGGATTCAATCTGAAGTACCTCAGTATTTATTATTCTTTTGTCTCTCAACAGTATGTCCAGGGTGGTGAGATTTAAATACTCGCCTTCATAAAACACACTACTCTATCACAATGCTCAAAGAGCTACTCCAATCCTTATAATTTCTACAGGATTGATGTACATACAGTTCCATGCAATGCATAATCAGCCATTGGCTTGCTGCCCTGTTATAGTCCAGACACAAGAGACATTGATCCAGAGAGTACACAGGTAACAGCATACAACTGGTTTGATCAAAGCATGCCTGCAAGCAAGCTGTTCCTTGAATCAAATACATGGCGAAGTGCAACCACTTTACTTTTCAAAGTAAAAACACAACCATCCAAATAAAAAACCCCATCAACCAACCAAACAACCCACCAGAAAACCCAAGTTCCTGAGGTGCTAGTAACAGCAATTCAGTTTTAAATGAGCATCTATCCACTCCACAAGAAGTTTCAGGTGGGGTGATCTGACTGATCTTTGTCCTGCCTGGTTCATGAAAGTCAGAAATGTCTTCTGACTGAAAGAGCCAAGCTCCTATTTCAGCTCCTTAGACACAGAATATGTTGATCAACATGAAGGGAATCAGTCCTGAATATACTGATCGATACATATATGTACATACACACTGAATATACTTGTGCCCAGTATCAAATATCTTCTTCCTGAACACGCAAAACAACTCAAAACCCACTTTCAACCTCATTTATGTGCCACAAATATCTCACCTGACACAATTCAAAATTCTAACCAGAAAAAGAAAAAAAAAAATCAGCAATAGAGGTAGTGATGTAGGCTAGCAGACAGAGAAGAGACACCATTTTTTGTTTGACTGGATCTCTCTGCACCATTAAGTATGGTTCAATGTTAAAAAGCAGGTTAAGTAGGAGAAAAAAAAGACAAACTGAAATGCTGCAAGTTATTTGAACCCATCTTAAGGGGATGTACTTACAGAGAAGAACCTGCAACTTTATCATCAGCCTTCTCACCCACAAAGGCTTGCAGAATCAATTTTCATTCAACTTTTAGTCTTTTCAAGAGAACATGATGGACACAGATGTCAATGTTATGCACTGCAAGTACAGTATGAATCATCTTGTCAAGGCTGATGACATCAGTTCTATTATTTGGATAATACCAGCTCAAGCATGAAGACAACCTGATTGGAATTAATCCAGGCTGGACCAGAAATAAGCTGCTTTGAGAAGTAGTTTGGAGAAATAGGAACTATGGCCAAATTTGCCCTAGTTAATAAAGTTTGGTGTCACCTGCTCTGCAGCAGTGCTCCTTAATTTTCTATTGCTATAAAGAAATTACAGCAGGAGATTTTAAGCAACACTTTAAAAAAATCTGTAACGGGATAGAAAAATCCCACCTTCCCAGAAAATGAGCAGTCTGTTTTTCATTAAATTCTGGACAAACTATAGCACTGCTGCATATGTGGATAAGAAGCAATCAGTTCTCACAAAATCCTAAGCACGCTCCTCTCAGCGACACCGGCGCACACTTTACACACCGCACTTTACAAAGCTGGTGGTCCAGGTTGGAAACCATGAAGCGCACTGGTGAAGACTGCGGGTGACCAAACAACGTTACCCACCGCAAACACAAAGCTCATTTCCCTAATGGCCAATTCGCAGCTATTGAAAAAACACGCAAATGGTAATAATTACCTTAAAAATTACAACCTTTTTCTTTCTAAATGAAAAACACAGTTGCTGTTGCAGATGTAACATCTTGCATAATGTATATATAATCTAACCAGTTCAAATAGAAGACAGTATCGAATCTGAGTGGATCCTTAATTTTAGGAGAATTAAGATCTGTGTTCAAACATTAAATTCTGTGAGCCACCTCACAATTCATTTTTCAGTTCCTCTCCCTTACAATCTATTGCTTTCCAGGTGTGCGCTTGTGCAGTTCCACTCGAGAAGCTCCACCCAGGAAAAGGCAGATTTACTGAGGCTCTCATGAGGTCGTGAAATAAATCACATCCTAAAATGTGATCCACAAATAAAAGAGACTTTCTAGGTCCTAATTCCTAAAAAATATCATCGTTGTGTATTTTGACCACTGTAGAGTCTACTTTTAAAATAAACAAATAAATCACTATTCTAAACAGAAAATAAAGAGAAGTACATATTGTGATATATCATCCTAGTACTTGAACACACAGATGACAGCTATCAAAACAGAACATAAAGATAAGCAAGTACAACAAAAAGGTTTTAAAAGTCAAAATTAGTTTTACAGGATGAAGTGTTGGACTTTTTGCCAAGGCACGTTCACACACAAAACAACTGTGAAATGAAGTTCCCAGATAAGGCACAAGCAAAATCAAGTTGAGGAAAAATATGGGTGGGAGTGTGAGGAAGCAACAGAGGTACAACAGGAGCAGAACAGAGTACGTTGAGGTATGTAATAAGCTATTTTCTGTCAGGAACTTTCAATGAAAGATGACAGATTTTAGCTATATTTAAAATAGCTTCAATCAACAAAATTGTAGCAAAGACATGTAATTAAATATCCACCAAAGCACAGACGGTAATTCTGGAAAAAAAAGTATGCATTTCCAAACCACAAGAAGACACTGCAAACTTAATGAGGCTAAGAAAAAAAGGAATGAAGAAAAATATATTGTATGACAGAAAGTATTACTTTCAGCGGAACAAGAAAAAAAATTCAAAAGGACAGCTTGGGGGGAAGGGCAATATATAGACTCAGTTTTTAAATCAGCATCGGATTGAACTGAGGCATTAAAAAAAAAAAAATAGAGAATAAGGTGTAGCTCTCCACACAAGTTTGTAGTTCAGGGAAGAAAAGGGAAGGGGGAGATGGATCCAGAGTTATGAAGACAACTGTAGCAACTGAACACACAGGACTCAGATGAGAAGGATGCAGTTCAAGAATAAGAGAAAAGGGGTAAAAAAGTTACAAGAGCAAAATAGTAAAGAAAACATTATCAGTAAATATTAAGCAACCAGCATCAAACCCAGATGATAGCAATGCTAAAATGCAAATACCTGTAACTGCAGACAATGTTGCTGTTCAGAACATCTGCTCCAGGAGTTGCCCTCATTCTATGCATCCCAAATGCTGTACGAAATATTGAGAGCATTCAATGATAACATGCATTCTCTGGAAGGTATTACACCCTTTTTCAACAAGTCTCAGTACTTTGTCATACTGGCACCTGACTTTTACATACTATTTCTGCCTGCTCCTCTTTGGTATTAACTTGTTTCCTTTTTAAACGTCTTTCACCAAAAGGACTAGAGATACCCAAAAGACATGATGAACTACCCCTTAAAGATGATTACTTTCTAGAAAACAGCCCTGGATTACTCCTAGAGTGTTGGGGATGAATAGATGCAGAAAACTGTCTTTCAATTCCACGGTGTAGCAAGGGTCAATAGTAGAAGTCTGTCTTTGGACAGAAAATAAAACACTACCTTCGATAAACACTAACATATGCCAGTATGTTCTAAGTCTGGAAGGATAATACAACTAACATGAGACAAGCGGTCATGGACACTGCCCGAGGGAGAAAAAAGGGGATCAGCTAAAAGTGTTGTCAGGACCTTGTGAGCAACTCTGCCGATACAGCTACCAAACAAAATTAGCTGAATAATGGTACAACCAGTTTTGCTGCTACAGTTAAAAGCCAGAAACTTAGTGCCCATTTGAGAATAAGAAGAGAATCATGGACCCCTGTATTAAAGCAAGCCTGTACCTGACACCCTGACATCAGGCAGCAAGTCTGTTAGTGATTTAGAAGTCTTCTCTGATAGATAAGAGCAAACTCTCTCGATATTCTGGACACTGCTCTTACTACATCCATTAGAACAGAATAATTTATGTCAGAAGGGGCCTCTGGAGATCATATGGTCCAACCTCTGCTCAAAGTAATACCAACTGAGATCTTGTTGGTCAGTGCCTTGCCTGGACAAGCTTTGAATGCTCCAAGGATGGAGATTAATATCTAATTGAATTATCTGCTTTAGCAGGGGGGTTGGACTAGATAATCTCCAGAGGTCCCATCCAACCCCTGCCATTCTGTGATTCCCATGTTGCAACCTCTACCCATTGCTTCTCATCTAAGAGGAGCCTGGCTCCACCTTTATACTCTCCCATTAGTTAGGCGAAGCCTTAAGCTACCTTAGCCATACCCTTCTCTTCTTAAGGCTGAACAATCCATTTCTCCGAGCTTCCCCTTGTACCTCAGGTGCTCCAGGCCCCGACCACCCTCTGCTCAACTCACTCCAATAAGACACATCTTACTTGTACCAGCGAGCTCAAAGCTTGACATTCTCAATAAAGGCACCACAAACTAACCAGGCGAAAGATAAACCCATTTAATCCCTTTACAGCTCAGTTCCCTACAGAGCCATAGAAACTTAAACCATAGTTAGCTATCTTTATTCACAATAAAACCTCTCCTCGAGACCTAGGACCAAAAAGGGCAGCATTATGGAGGTAATATAAGCCCTATTAGAAACAGGACCTCAGTCTAGACTGCTGGAACAAACCAGCAACAGAATGAAACACAACACTAACTGCACCTTCTAGATACGCACACACAGAATTCCATTTATACTCCTATATATGATGCAATTTTGCTGCACAGCCGTAAGCACACTCTTCTAACTGCATTTTTCATAAAGTGAAAATAGCTCTGAAATTTTATCAGGTATACTTAATTTTTAGCGCATGTATCAAACAGCTGCAAAGAGCTGCAAATGAAGCTCAAATATGTATACCTGCCTTGCTTCAGGTAAAAGAGCCAATGTCCATACTTTTGTTGCCAAGACCTCTGTAAAGCAGCATATTCAGCTTACAATTAATATGGGAAAACTATCAGGAAAAATGCTAAATGGGGGAAAAAGTAATAGAGCCAATTCACTCCTAAGTCAGGTTTGTGAGCCTTCAGAAACTCTTCATGGTTAAGAGGAAGATGGGGGATAAGCTGTTCAGGAACTTCTTAAAGATTATTATAACCGATAGTATAGGTTACCAAAACCTATGGCTGATAAGTAAGGAAAAAAAAAATTATTAGAAGTGTCATAAATAAAATAGCAGCCAAACAGCATTCCAGGCCCATGACTAAGACTGATTTATAAATGATACAATAAAGCCCTTAGAAATAAGCAAATGTTTATTGTCAGCTAAAGCAGCACCTCTCAGTCTGTTAGCAATTTAAGAAGAGATTAAACAACATCCACTAAAGAATGCATGCTTTTTAAAATCACTAGTTGGACAACATGCAAGCATATGTTCCAGAAGTTTTGCTCATAATATATTTTTCTGCTATGTTTCCATAAAATTCTAGAATACTTACAGAGTAGTATCAGGAAAATACTTAAAAAGGACAAGCAGGATGATCCACACTGTTAGAAAGCAGTTATTCTGATGTCAGTTTGAGGGATCACAAAAGAAAGGTTGAATTCGATTAACAGCTCAAAAACGAGTAATATTTAACATCTGTAAAAAGACTGCAAGTACAACTGAAAAAACCCCTTACTTCATGGGTACAGTATGTTCTGACTTGGCCCAACATGATGTTGTTACAGCAGCACTCTGGATCAGTGCGTCATGGTACCGCCTGCCTACCTGAGAAATGACAAAGTAGCATTACCAGCTAAAAGGGAACTGGAGAGACCCATTCCAGGCACAATACTTCAATGCCTTGATCTAGAACAACATTGACAGTCTATCTCAAGCTAAAAACACCACTCGCTGCTTCTCCATTGTTATAGAAATAAATTAGACAAATGTGAGATGATCTGACCTTGATAAACCCTGTTACGTACTATTTACCTTCTGAATAGTTAAAAGACCAGCTGTTTTCACGTATTTTTGAGAACTCAAAATAAGCTTATTTACAGCTAATTTCAACCAACTAGCCTATAAACAGAAAAAACCCCAAATTGATGTACACACAGATCCTCACATATTAAATGATTAGTGAAGAGCTTTAATCTCTGCTCTTGCTTTTATTTCAAAAGGATGACAGCCTAAAACACTGAAGTGAGAAAGTATCACTGTAGAAGCACTGAAGTGAAATATTTCCACATCTGACCTATGGGAAACATCTGATCACTCTTTTGAGAACTAAATTTCAATTTTATGAACTGCATTTCAACACTGTATCTTCTTATTGCTCTTTACTAGCATTTACAATATATCTCTGTTCTTTTGCATGGAAACCCCTCAATTCTCAGCATATACCTGGTCACCTCATCTCCATGATGCACCAGCACAGAGGGAAAAGATTTCCTTCAGAAAACTCGATCACTAGGAGGAAACAGCAGTTAAAACTACAGGTATCACACATGAATGTGAGAATACAAAAGTAATTTCTTTTCTAATTCACTGAAAATGTATTCTACTGGTCAGCTCAAAGAAGAAAATACTGACATGGTCTAAATTGCATCAGGAAAGACAGACACAAACCAATCAAATATAAATGTTATGGGCTCCACCTCAGCTAGACAAAGCCTGGTTTTCAGTTATCTATTAGCAGAGAAAGATAAGCTACCATCTCTGCAGGTGTCAAGAGATAGATGACAAAAGACAAAGTCTTGGCTTTCTTCTTAAAGACAAAAAGCTTAAAAAAATTATGCAACATGGCAAACTAGATTAAAATGAACCTAAAGAGAACACTACTACAGAACAGAAGACAAAATTCCTCACAGGAGATCATTTAACATCGTATGTTAAAAAATAGAAATAAAACTGTCGTGGTTTAACCCCAGCCAGCAACACAGCCGCTCGCTCACTCCCCCAGCAGCAGGATGGGAGAATCTGAAGAGTAAAAGTGAGAAAACTCGTGGGTTGAGATGAAAACAGTTGAATAAGTAAAGCAAAAGCCGCACATGCAAGCAAAGCAAAGCAAGGAATTCATTCCTTGCTTCCCATGGGCAGGCAGGTGTTTAGCCAGTTCCAGGAGAGCAGGGCTCCATCATGTGTAACGGTGACTTGGGAAGACAAACACCATCACTCCAAATATCCCTCTCCCTTCCTTCCTCTTCCCCAAGCTTTATATGCTGAGCATGACATCATATGGTGTGGGACATCCCTTGGGTCAGTTGGGGTCAGCTGTCCTGGCTGTGCCCCCTCCCAGCTTCTTGTGCACCCCCAGCCCGCTCGCTGGTGGGGTGGGGTGAGGAGCAGAAAAGGCCTTGACTCTGTACAAGCACTGCTCAGCAGTAACAAAAACATCCCTGTGTTATCAGCGCTGTTTCCAGCACAAATCCAAACCATAGCCCCATACTAGCTACTACAGAGAAAATTAACCCTACCCCAGCCAAAACCAGCACATAGGTCTTCTAGGGCTTGGTTTTGAAAAATTATGAACTAACAATTTACTAAAAATCTAAAACAACAGGAAACCTTCATTCTAGGTACATTATCATCATCATTGACAGGTGTACTGCATAAAAATTATGCCAGATAGTAAAAATTTTTAGCTTCCCAGTCTAACTGAACTGTGAGTTCTTATATTTCTTGTACATACTTTTTGACAAAAAGTAATTCTCCTAATTTGTGAGGAGCAGGAGAAATTCAATACCTACATGTATTTCACATCATCTTTTTATTATTTTTACATATAAATATTGTAGTGTAAAAGCAACTTCTGAGATGTATTTATGACCATGACTGCCATATCCTCATAAAACATTAATATACCACGAAACAAAAATGTGTTACACAGACAGTAATTCCACTGTGTTTTGACCTACCATGTCGTTGTACTTACCTTGCAACACAGGTTTACAGATTAAGCAGTTTACAAGAAATGTCTGATACAGTGCCAGGTTGCAAAGCACTCCTTTCTTGTTATGTGTCCTTTGCAAGCTGCAAGCCTATTATGGACCAACATGCTTTGCATACCAAAAATACTAACCATCCACCCATAATTTATTAAAAAGATAACACAAAAAAATGCTACACCATTTAAAAATAGTATGAATTCACATCTATTTAAATACAAAGTTCAGTTAAAGAGAACTTAAATATCAATTAAATAATGCTAAAAAAAATAAATTTCCTTTAAAAACTGAAGTCAGAAGGTACCAAAAGATATCATAACATCAATTTTCAATAATCAGCTATTTTTTGTCATACCTTAGCACATCGTGTGAATATTAGATAAAGCCTCAATAAATTTTATCAATATATTATGGCTTAAAGTAATATAGAGTAAATAAAATGAGTCTTTCTAAAACCTGTTTATATTCCTTCCACTTGACAGAGGCCTTAAATGTTTAATGTTTAAATATAAAAACTTTGGGATAATTAAACTATTACTGACCATTTACAATGATTTCCGTGATTCATTTGAGACCTGGAAAAAGATAACCATGAAAACTAAAATATAGTAGCATAATCGGTATGAATAAGACTCAGCGAGGGAAGACAATTAATATAGTTGGAGAGCTTATTTTTTATATGTAGACATACACATAATTCAATATATTAACAATCCATGCACTACTGAAACATTTTAAATTATTTTTCAAATAATTAAAACAGTTACTAAAATGTGAAACTGCACACTTCAACTTTTACAGTTAATAGAATCTCTTATGAAAATGTTATTGCAGATATACATTAAATTGTACAAATCTGGATTTGCACAATAGGTGTAGAAAGCCACAGAAAGATACTTCATTATATACCTGGATTTTCAACTTTCATGGTATTCAGACTTTAAAGATGAAGTAATTTTTAGGGCCTATTCAAAAATTGGCTGTAAGTAAAAAAAATTACACTGGCTTTGGAATTTTCAAAATTCTGATGGCTATTAGACCAAATTAGTAATAGAAAACCATGAAAATTCTTTTAGCTTCGTACTCACGTTCTTGACAAGACTCCCTATTCAGGATTTACTCATTTGGTGTATAAGGAAACCAAATGTAGTTCGACCTGAAGATAGGTTATTTCAGCTGGCAGGTTAGTAATATTGCTCATCTGTATAACATCCTATAAGCTTGAAAATAATAAAAACTATTGCATTGAACTACTAAAACAACACCAAATACAAATATATTTTATTAATACAGCAAGCTGTTAGAAAGCAAGCAAAGTGAAAACTTACAAATTCATCATTTTTTAAGAGAAAAAGGGCAGTAAATTAGTCAATCTCCATGCTGGTTCATTCTTTGTTATGTGCAAAACAGATTACATTGGCTGTGCCAAAATTAGGACTGCAACATGGTTTTATAATTAATTATATCCACTATTTATACTGAATTGATGCATCCCAACTGTGGACTGGCACTTGACAGCCTAATACTTTAATACTTCATTTTTATTGTAAATTGACTTAGAAAGATGTAACTGTGAAATTTTTGGGTTTTAGTGATAAAATTTAGGGTTTTTTTAGTCAGCACAAAAAAGTTGGTGGTGTGCAGCCACCATCACCACTGAGAACAAACAAATAAAAAAACAATTCAGGTTGCACGGTTTAAGGCTAGTGAACACTGTGTTGGCAGAACGTTGCTTCAGCTGCCAGATGAACTTCTGAAACAAAAAAAACCCCAAACACCACAACTGAAACTAGAAAATACATGCCAAAATTTTGCCAATTGGCAATACATGCCAAATAGAACAAAAGGACAATCCAATACATAAATGTTTTCAAAAAAATCTCCTATAAGTTAAGTAGACTAAATGACAACCATTAGAATTGGTTATTATATAACCTGTTCTTCTGGGGCTCTTACTCTCTTTTAAAAGACAGCTAATATGAACTCTTCTTAAAAAAAACTGCTCAACAGTTACTTGATATATGACAACATCATTGTCTTAGGTTTATGAGGAAGACTCTGCTATATGTCATACTATATTAAATATTTTACTAAAATCAATGTTATTACAACTGTAATAAATATAATTAAAAAAACCATTTAATATACAATTTTATTTACATGCAAGTCCGTTAACGGAAAAACCTCCAGAAGAAAATGGTCTTGAAATAGGCCTATTTAAAACACAGAAGATCCACTATTTCATTGGAGGTGATGATGTGTTTTAGAAGGGCAAGTAACAGATTTTTATTAACTGCCTGCAACTGTTTTATCGGCTACTGGAAATACTGAAAGAATTCCATGAGTCTGTATTGCCTCCCCACCTATGTCTTCGCTGCAGAGGTGGCCTTTGAGTGTTTTTGTGGGGAGGTACCACTGAATTCATGACAATAGGTATGGATATTTGATATTCATATCGTTCCAACATCTGAGCAATCTTCTCACGAGTGACCCCATGTTTATTCCTCCTATAAAAATAAAAATTTAAATAAATTGTCTGGTATGTTTATGTTTACAGTCTTTAAGAAAAAGAAAAAAACCTCTAATTTCACAATTTTTCTTCTTGCTTTTCATATTTTAAATTTCACTTTTATTACATTGTATCCTCATTCTGTCAGTATTCAGCTTGTGTTAAGGTTTATTTTAACAATTCACCACTGCACATATTAAATAACAGAAAACAATACAGTCATTCTTCATACACAAATGTGATATTATTCACCAGCACTATGTACCTAAATAACCCTAGTAGGACTTTGCTTTCTATTTATTCATCAGATTTTACATGGTATACTAGCTAATGAGTAGAGGGATGAATAATATTATAGACTTATGAAAGCAATGTTCAGACTAGCATAAAAAATGAAACTACATGGTTTAAAGACTTAATGACAGAGTATTTTCTCATAAATAAATCTCTATATAAAATAAGGAGCAATTTTAGTTTTGAACCAGAACAACATGTTCATGATACCTTTATCTACTAGCTCTTACTGATGATACTTGCTGGAAATTTGGAAATGTACCAAAACACATATAATAGAAGAGGCCAAAAGTGTTGTCCTATTCTTGCAGTGTTTAGTGAACAGGTACTTTCAGTGAGAACTTGGCCTATGAAGAACCTGAGACATTAGACATTACATTAGAAGGTATCTATCTCCTTAGTATCTATGGAATAGGATCTTAAAATCCATGTTAGCAGAAAATTTCGGTCTCTGCCAAAAAGAAAACCACGAGGCTCATGCACAAGCTGAATGTCAGAGAATTGCCAGCACTGTAACAGAACTGAATCTAAAAGAGCAGATATGAAACATAAACAAAATGTTTTGATAGTGTAGACAAGCATTTATCACAATCCAATATTTTCTTATCACCATGAAAACTTGTCCAAGCTGAATTATCTCCAAGTCATACCAACAGGGAATACATGCCTGCATCTTTGTGCTTTCTGCCAGGGACAGAAGAGGCATAGGCCTCCTTACCAGCCTGCTCAGTTCTATAGAGGAGAAATCAATACTGGGAACAAACAGGCTATACTGGAAGGAGGATACTCTTAATGAGGATTCAAAGCATACTGCAGGTAGCACATTAGTTTCACTTTCAGAATGGAAGAAGAATTGGTGACCTCAGAAGTATTCAGAATTATGCTGGCTCCTTAAGGTGTATTTTATCAGCTTGCTTTCTGGGAAGAAAAGGCTTAAGTAGAGTATTTCTCTCATAGACACTCTCCCCTGAGACAACATCACAAGTGGCTCATTGTTTAAATGCTACTCATTTCTACATTGTGCTAAAGAAGTCCAGAAGCAGTAGCATGTTGAACTTAATCAATTAACAAGTCTTAAAAGTTTTGATTTTTTAAAAAAGTTGCTGGTTCCCAACTGACCAGCTACTCAGAAAGAGTATGAACATGACAGAGGGTAATTTTTTCATTCAATACTGATTAAACCCTTGAAAAAGAAAATAATAAAAAAAAAATCTTTCCCTTCTACCAGTGATTGTGCCACTCATTTGTTCTCTCACCTGCACTTTTCAAGATTTCCTAAAAACGGTATCAAAGTACAAAATCCTTTATATAAAAGTCTAAATGCTATACAAGAAATCTTGAGCACTACAGCAAGATATATGCCTGTGGAGCCAAGATGCTTTCACAAGTGTTACGTGCATAAAACTAAAGTAAAAGCAAAATCACTCATGACTCTAAAGGTAACTTATACCTCACTTATACCAGGCACACTGGAAGAAAAAGACACTGACACCTATTCGACACTAAAACATCTGTCATGTTCTTGATGTCAAGAATTCACCCTGCGTTGACCTAGAGCCTTTTCACAGATTTCTCGAACACACTAAGTGGTAGCAGAGACAATCCTATAAGATGGCATCTAGAAATGCACCTGACTTCCAGAATACCGACATATTATATCACTTGATAAAAGTTATTAACAATCTAGACAGTACCATTAAAAACAAATAAATGAAGAGTATGTACCCAAAATATAAGAAAAGTCTTTTGCTAATTAAAGTAGGAGGTAGTGTATTTTTTTTATTCTAACTACCATAAACAGAGGGAATTAGAATGTATGACTCCAGACAACTAATAAAATTACCCAAATTTATTATTAGCATAGTATTTGCCCCGGTACTGCACAAAATATTGAGCTCAAAATTTATATGGGGAATCCCAAAACTACAATAACATCTCTTATCTATTTCCCAAACACACAAATATGGGGGAGGGGAGGAAGAAGTTAAAAATTGAGCCAATGAATTGAAAACCAAAATGAAACCTCACACCACCACATTTCCTAAACTCTCAGAAAATAAACTTTCCAGACAATGGGCCTCTATTCAAATATTTAAAGCAACTGGAGCTGCTAAAACATTTCTAGGAAGCTCCTAAGAAGTGGCAGCAGCACTTTACAGTTCAAGGGTTTTCCTTTGGTTTTGGGAAAGAGACAAACTTTACTCCTACAATTTATGAATGGACAATAAAATTCAACAGTAACAACGCTTCACATTTGTTTATCCTGTAACCTGTTAAGATCATGTGAAAACATGAATTTTCTGGGAAAACGAGCCTCATGTAATGGAAATCTCACACTGAACATCCTAGAAATGTCTACTAAGACAGCTTCCTAACTTGGCTGTGCTGCACTACAAAGTAGAAAAACTTACTAGAATTCATCCTACAGAGAGAGGACTCCGTCTCTAAAAATAAGTTAGTGGTAGCTTAGGACCAAAAGATGAAAACTTTAAAAGATTTATAAACACAATAAAGTCCAAGTCAGTAATGTAACTATTATACACACATACTTTGTGCATTGTAGGGGCTACTTTACGAAGCTGAAACAATTATAAGCCAAGTCAGTCGGAAGCATATAAAAATGACAATCAGTGAGAGCATTCTTTGTGATCAACCATGAAAATACTACACTACATTTCAAACAATGAAATATCCCTAAGTTGGTTTGATAACTCATAGATTCCTAAAGCAAATACAGCTGAGACAAGAGAGACATGAACCAGGAATAATAAGCAGCTTCCCAGGCACTCACAACCCACAAGTCCAATGACCTGTCCAACAATACTCAAAGTCAAATCCTCTGAAGTAGGGACAATTTCACAAAATCTTGCAATAGAATAATCTAAAATATGAGCTTTCTTTTTAACCTTTACTGATTAGTAATGGGCTGCTGTTCTTTGACACTGAAACATCTATAAAAGTAGACAAAACAAAGCACTTATATTGATGCACTCCTTGCAGAACGTGTAATTTCTTTTTGTCTTCTACGTATTTCTTGCCATCAGCATTTTGTAGCAACAAATTTCTCAGAATAATTATTCATTATAATAGCAGTGATTCTTACAGGGGTCAATTATTTTTCTACTCATGTCCAAAAAAATTTTAATATCGACATTTTGGGCCAACAAGACATTTATTTGTCTGTTTCTTTATCCATAAGACTTCCATTTAAAGGTATATCTCAAAATGCCTACTTAAGTAAAATACATTTTATCCTAGTAGTTTTTAAAAAAATAAGATACTAAATAAAATATAATGTCCTACATATGTATTTATGTGTGCATAGTTATCTATTTCTCTCTATACATCTATCGCTACATAAGTACAATGATTTCTGTAATATAAACCTTACTTTTCTAATTCTTCAGGATCAAACTTCCACCAAGTATCTGGCTCATGGAACTCCACTCTGTATCCCTTTTCTAGAGCCTGCAGCAAGCAAAGAAAAAATGTGTGATATGTGTACCATTATTACATAAAATGTAACAGAAAGTTTATAGACCAGTATAACAAACAGATGTAGTTAACTCTGCAGTGGTAGCATGCTGAATTTCACTTACCCCCAACCTATCTTAGCTTTCATTCCAGGCTAAGCAGGTTAGATTAAGTGAATCCTTAAATTGGTCTGAACTATTGCCATACCACTTACAGACCGTATCAATAAGCAGTTTCTCTTCCTGAGTAAGGAAAATGTTTCTGGACAAAACAAATCAACTTATCACATGTAAAGGTAAGGTTGAAAAGTTGTAACGGATGATATAATCACATAACAAAACCTACCACTTCCACATATGGCTTCATTTCCCAGGCTTGAGTATTAGTGTTGTCTATTATAATTGGAGATTTTCCCTGCTCCATTGCTTGCTTTGCTGCAATGAAAAATAGTGCAAGTTAATAAACAACTATGTAACTCAAATAAAACAGTAAATGTAAAAAAGCTGTTCCATATGTTTTTTGCATTAATCTAGACTGACAGAGACACACTTTTCTAAGAAAACGAACAAAAGAACTGAAAGGTAGATACGGGAATGGAAAGAAGTAGAAGCAAGAAGGTACGAAAAATTAAGTGAATGGCACAAAAAAAGAGGTGTTGGTGAATTGATGCAAGGGGGTAAATGGAAAGTGTAGAAGGCAAAGCGACACAACAGAACTGCTCAAAGTCTGTGCCCTGTTGAGTATAGGCATCCTGGCATAAAACTATACCCTGGTTCTAGCTTTACCAGCCCTGCTGGATAACATATGGTGCATTCATAAACTGAGACCTGTGGTTAGGTTCTTCTCCAACAAAATGGTAAGAAATAGGTGATCTTCACAGAAAGACATCACATATCTGAAATATTTCTGAGATCCATTAAAAAAAATTTCAGCCATGCTGTCTCCACTTGAATAATGTTTGAACTCACCGGCCAATTTCTACCAAATCCAAAAGAGGGCGGAAGCTTCAGGAATAATAAGCTGCTTCTGAGTTCTACAAAACAATAACTGCTACGAAGGCGCATCCAAATTAGCATCTTTATTGATGGAAAGACAGACAGAACACAGCCATGCAATTTGTCTGGCAGGACACTTACGTGGTAGCACGCTTTTAACTTTGGACCTGCAAGAGTTTACTGCTTCTTACCCAGCAGAAGCATCCTAGAGATTACTGTACAGAACTGAGATTGGTTGGAAGAGTTTAGGAGACAAAACATGCAATTCTTGTTGGTTACCTGAAATTCATCAGCTCCACAGCACAGAGAACATTTTAATGTTAGCCTGATGCCTAAAAGGGTATCTCGTCATAAGCCCAAGACTTCTTTAGTCTTGATAAATCAATTAAGCATCCATCTTATGCCTAAACCTAACTTTGATCTTGAGATCAGGCATTCTTCTAAATCCCTTACACAGTTAGTCCAGAAAGCATTCTCAGAGGACTCCTAAATACATTACTAGGATTTGTGCCTGAAAAAAACAGCATTGCACAACCACTTTTTTTGAGCACATTTAGAGTGCATGATTCTGACATAATGCTACCCAGGGACACTTACCCAAGGAAGTGAAAAACTCAAGTTCTGTACCCTTATCAGCTTGATATCCACCCCCATTTTATACAAACTGGGACAGCAGTTAAGCTATTCTTACCAGAAGGTCAGCTACTCTCATCAGAAGTTCAGAAGGAACTCCTGCCAAGGAGAGTACCTAGAGAGGTTACTTGAGTATCCCACTTTTGAGGCAAATGGACTACCTTAATTTTCATTGGTTTAACTTCCTTCACCTTTTTACCTTGAGAGCAAGACCTCTGCCATTCTTTGCAGAAAGGGACACAACTTTTACATCTTTAGAAAATAACTACTCTGTGTATGAATCAGTAAATGAGGTTCTTCTTGCAACCTGAAACTAAGCCAGATGGAGAAGCAGATTTCGAACTTACAACTGAGTATCAGATTCACAAAGATTCCTCAACTCCTACAACTACTCTAAAGCATGCTACAATTGAAAGTAATGCTTTTATAAAATCTATTCCTTAGCGTCCTTGTGCCTCAGTTAATCAGCAAAAACGTAACAGTAATTCCTTATCTATTTTACAGAAGCATTGTGAAAATGAATGGAGTCTCCTTCTCTGGAGATATTCAAAGCCCGCCTGGATGAAGTCCTGTGTAGCATGCTCTAGGTGAGCCTGCTTTAGCAGGGGGGTTGGACTAGATGATCTCCTGAGGTCCCTTCCAACCCTTATGATTCTGTGATTCTGTGAATCACATTAAAAAAAAAAAAAAATCAATTGCTCTGATGCTACACATTCAAGCCAAGAAAAAAAAACCAACTTACTTAGTTCTAAGCACCACTAGCAATGTGAGCCACAACCACATCAAGAATTTAACATTTCAAAATTCTTGCAGGAAAAGAGCAAGGATTTGGTCCTTCTTTTAAAAGGTGCAGAAGCAAAAAAAAAAACCCCAGCAAAAAACCCAAAAGCATTATGGTTGCAAAGCAAAACTCTGAACCTTAGGAAATACCTTAATTAAGGCTGTGTGTGTAGTAATTATAGGGCATATGTATTACCATACTGCCCTTAAAATATATGCTGTTTGTGCACCACTTCCTCCTATATACTCCCACCTCTCAGCACGTGGTGGACTTGTTCTGTAGTTGAATCGGGGGTATGTATCAGATCACCAGCATGACTCAAGCATTTCTCTTTTTTTTTTTTATTGAAGTAATTGTGAGATAAATAACAAGTAAGTCAGGATGACTGCAAATGGAGAATGATCATCTTTTGGTAAACATTCTTGAATATTATCCCACCTCTTTTCAAGTGGCCACTACTTTGCATGATCTTCATTTGCTGGCTGCCCAATTTCAAAAGTTATAGGTATCATTTACAGAAGTGATATGAACTCATCTGAACATGAAGACAGTGAAAATTTATTCTGATTATATGAAGTTTAATTGCTACCACATACCCTGAAGAAAATATCTAGATTGCTAAGTTTGGCATCCAGAACAGGAAGATGTTTTTAGCAATTGTGCCTTAGCTTGCCAATGAGAATTCAGAATATAATACCATTAGTGCTCACAGGAAATTTAAGTTGATGAACTAGATAAAAGAACTGAAATATCTGAAGCTCAAAATACTAAAATAACACTCATACAAAAAAGTTTCCAGGAGAATTAATAATGTTCCATTAAACAAAGTTAAAATAGTATGCATTAAATGAAAAGTGAGATCCACAATGAGTGCGAGGATTAAAAAAATACATCTGTTGAATACCTGCCCATTTAGTGAACACTGTTCAATCTGTACACTGAAAGAAGCAAGAATCTGAAGGAAGAAAAATCCAAACTTATTGGAGAGAACTAGGGATTTATCTTGACAGAAATCAATCCATACAATGAGAAGAAATTAAATGAACAGGCTGGGAAGTAACTCTGTAGATGGAAGGGAGGAAAAAGCAAAGATAAAATATGTTCCAACCGAGCACTAGGAATTGATGGAAAAAGCTATCAAAAAAAAGAAAAATATAGTGCCCTGGCTTCATTAACCTGGCACAAATCATCGTTCTGAAATCCAAATCTAGAAAAGAAAAGTGGTAGGCTGACAGAAACAAGAGAAAAATCCTGAAATATGCATTTCAGAAAACATTTATAAAGGTAGCAAAAGAATAGCCAATTTTGTAATGAAGATAACGGGACCATCATTAATTTACAAAAGCTTGTGAAGAAAGATTATATTATAGCTACGACCCACTTACATATTCTACCATTTTAACTATGTATCTAAGCGCTAAGTGAGCTGATGTAATACCTTAGATAAAGTTTTGTTTAGAAGTAAAAAAGTTTCTAATTAATTACATTATTACTGTCAAAGTCAAACCAAACAAAACCAGAGTTTAAAAAGCAGATAAACCCCACGTTGACCTGTCAATCCAACAACATTAAAAACACATCAAACGCAGTCAAAAGTTCCAGTAGAAGTGGCAGGATGAACTAAAATAGGAGACCCCTAGCAAAGCCATAGAAGTGAACTTAAAGGGCCTAAAACCCTATAAGAGTGACACCTGTTTCACAATTAAAGTCACAGTGGAAAATTAATTCTAGTATTTCCTAATATTTGTGCACTTGACCTTAAAACCTTCATGTTAAATGTGTATGTGTTTTAGTATCAAAGGTATGTAATTCACTGTCTTATAAACATTTGAGAGTTTGACATTCTGTTCATCTAAAATAAATTTTTTTTTTTTCCCTAATGGGTTTCACTTGTAAGTATTTTTTTCTCATACTTACTATACTATAGATTCACTCCCTCCCCCTCAAAAAAGGGGGGGGGAGAATTTTAACAGAATAATTTTCTCTATTTGTGAAAAAAGTAAATGTTTGTCTTCTCCATAACTCTGACATGAGGATTATAAAGCTCTAGCTAAATATGTTGTCATATGAGTATTAGCAAATATATATAACTTATGCAGCTGATATAATCTATATGAAACTTTAACCCAGACCTACTCATAAGACAAGAATCCAACTATCAGGATTACCATTCCCCTGAAGTTCTCATTTCATGTACTTCAAGGATCCCCACACAAATGAAACCAAGACCTTTGAAGTACTTCAAGTCAGAGAGCTCTATCTAGTCAAAGCAGGAGGTAAGAATTGAGTATAACTTCAACCCAAAGCTATTCTGGCAAATGTTTTGCAGTGGGGATGTTCTATAAAACACAGCATAGCTGTTCTTGTTCTTGCTATCAAAATCACTGAATAACTAAATTAAATACTGTTCTGGTTATCAAAAACAGTGTAACTAAGATACAGAACTAGAGAGATCTTAAGGTCTAGTCAGAAACAGCCAGAAGCCATTATCAAGTGAGAATTCTTTGGTGGTCTTATAATTGTGAAGTGTTAAGCCCTCTCATCCATGAACTACTACCTTATCAACTCTTCTGCTCCTTAGGCTCCTACCGGGAACTTCAAAGTATTTATTATTGCTGCACTCCAGACTCAAAAGTGATCTTTATAACTGATATTCTTATGACTGCTCTGAAAAATTCCTCACTGTCCATACAGAAATGTTCCCCGATGTATTATAAATTTTGGATTAGGGTGAGCAGGGGAGGAAAGGGGAGAGTATTTTTTTTTTCCTTGACCCTCTGTATCTTTTGATACAAAGAAGCAGTCCTCCAGACAGGAAGGAAGCTTCTGCTTGAGACACTGCTGCACAGAGAGGAATCTGCATGCACAGGCAATGGAGTTGTTCAGTTTGTCCACTCCTTGGAGCAGACCAAACAGATAATGAGATCCCTAGAAAACTGCTACAGAAAGCAAGAATGTCTGCTACCTTTCTTACTCCAGGTATCTACTTTCTTACCAATTAAACCCAACCTTTGGACACTGCTAGGTATTAAGAAAGATGACTTAAAGCTGTTCATCTACAGAAGTGAACTAAAATCTTCCTCAGAAAAACTCTTCCATAAACTTTGTGTGGACCTCAGATCAGGAAAAAATAGGATACTCTGCTGTTGTTAGCATTAAAAAGGTTCTATTCTGCCATCAAGATACTAGTATCAAATGTAACCAATCAGCAGGTCAGAGCACAAAGAAGAGATATTTTCTAACTCTGAACCTTCTGTAAGTTCAAAATTTAATGTATATATACATTAATAATATATACATAAATTAAAACATATAGTTTAAAGATATACTTCTATATACCCTATATAAAAATATATATACCACTTTTCATATAGACTATTAACATACATGCATGTTATGCTATACTTCTATTTTCTAAATACAAGCATAATTTAATAGGATTCCTCTTAGGCATTCAAACCTCTCTTCTGGTTCCAATCATGGGCATCACCAAGCTGAGCAGCATTATACGTATATCCGTCTTGTTGACGAAAATAATCATCGGTGCTGAACACAATGCCATCACGACTCTGACCGAGCAGAATACTGTTAAACAACAGAAAACGCAAGAATAGTTTAACTTCTATTTTTCAGATAGAAAAAAAAAAAAAAGGACACGGGAAAAAATATAGCTAAAATAAATTTAACTGTGCTCTACTTCTGAACTTCTTACAAACTTCAAACACATTCATAAAAATACACTCATAGGTATTACCAATAATTCTAAACCAAATTAAAGCAATATATTTCCCCCCTTTCTATTGTTTCTGCATTTGTTGTTTCTTCTCCACCACCCCCAAGAGATATTTTGTACCCATCTAAATTATGGTTATCTTGCAGTAAGTTCTAAGTACTTCATTGTAATTTAATATATTTACTAACATTTTCTGTATCAATTCCTGTTAGGAATTATCTTTAGAAACTGATCTGATCATGAGGAATCTGGATGCAGCTGAGAAATGAACTGGCCTTTTTCAGCACCTTAAAGTCTCAACATGCCCTCTTCTGACCTTTGCCCATGCTGCTTGCACATACAACATGGGTCAAACAGGAACAGCAAAAGAAAAGTACTAATGTTTATAGCAATTTCCCTGTTTTCAGGAAAACTAAGAGACCATAACAAACTTTCAAGATTGTCCTACTAATGAAAGTCAGGATTACAGAAGAGTATCCATATTCCTTCAAGATCCTATACTCTCCTATTCCAGTTCTATGTCTTCTCCCCCAATGCTGGCAGCACAGTCTTACTTGCCTCTATTTTCTCATCAACTGTGGCACTCACTGGATCTATAAGCCATTGGAAATCACGCTCAGAAGAAAGCAATCCTTTTCTCTCTCTTTTTTTTCTGGGTGACTTTTCAGAAGCTTTAGGAGTTGAGCCTATTTAAGAAAAGGCCCCACAGGGTGATACATTAAAAGTGGCTACCAGTGGAGACCTCCCCTGGTTGAGCAGCAGTAAGCTGCTACATGGGTTACCACATCTTGTAGAACTGTAGTTTCAGCCTAATAGATGACAAAAAATTTAAGATAGGGTTTTTTTTCATACCTCAGTTTCTATAAGGGAATGATATTGTTTCTCCTCATCATTCATGCTTTAGTTCTAACAGGGTGATAGGAAAGCCAAGCGTTCTGCTATCCCAGCATGTATTACTTCAAATCACGAGAAAAGCAATCACTTCTCAAATCACTTAAGCCACTTGATTGGAGTGTTTTAGCTTGGTTTCCTAAGGCAATGCCATTCTGTGGTGACTTCTGGACAAACAGACCAATTTCAAGAAAATCTCACAGAATACTCTTGCAAAAATATTATGAATTTTTATGGGGGAAACCAAACAGACAAGCCAAAGCAAAACAAGTTTGTAAAAGATGGATAAAATGCAGAGATTCAAATTAGAATCCATAAAGATAAGAAAAAAACCATTGCAACACAAATTTCACATTTACTCAGCCTTTTAGGCCTGCCATTTCCAAGCAATATAAATATTTTACTGGCTAGAACTTTACTTCATTTGTAGATCATAATAAGTTGCATTACATTCTGCTTCTTGCACACCTAACATTAAAAGCTTACAGGAGAAATTTGTGAATACTTCAGCAAACGATAAAAAAATGCTGTGGGGAAGCCAAAAAGGGTAAAAAGGGGAACTCAGAGAGACACAGTTGCAATGTTCACTGTTAACTCGCTTATTTTTACTCTATGTTGTAGTATTTTATATTACCAATAATATGTTTATTAATTACAGAAGTTATTGTAATAGGTGATGTAGGAATACTACAAAAATCCATTAAGCTTTTCTGGAATTCTGTAATTGCATAGTCATGAAATGCCACAGTCAAACCTTCTAGAAGCATCATAGAGCTGACTTTTGGATTTAACTAAAATTCATTCTATATGTTGCCCAGGCACACCAGCAAATATCTGTGAGTCAGAGAAACTGACTATAGCAAAGTTACAGGGCATAATTAACTGCTGGTTGATCAATAACATCGGACTCTCTGTGAAATCAAATCTACATTAATCCACCCCAATAAGCAATCCCTGTTCTGCCAAATGTGAACTTTATTTTCAGAAAGTCCTTGGAAATTGGGGTTAAAGGAATATCTTGTAAAACTGAGACAAAAGTACAATTCTGTTTAAAGTCTGATCTACAGAGTGAGATTACAAAACCTCCTTAATTATTTTTGTTTTCTATAGTATATTTAAATATGAAAACAGAAAACAGCCAGTTAGTGCCACAGAGCATTTACAACACATTGCAACACTCAGATATCACTGTCCTACAGAAATTTAGGGAACTGTTCCGGCTCAGAAACAGGCAATGTACCCAAAGGCTAGAAAAACCAAGCTGCACTAGCAGTATGTGGGATGCACTACTGCTGAGGTGGCAGGAACGGAAAAGAACTGGCCAAATCCCAAATAATGTAGGGGAACATATCTATGTTAGTTCTAATTTGCCAAGCTTTCCTATATATGTTTGCAGGAAGAGCTACTTAAGTTTAATTCCTACACAAGGAATTTGCTATGTTTTGCCACCTATCACCAATAACAGACCTGAATGGGATACTATACTACATATTAACTTAAATTCCCACACGTTTATTGTCCCACAACTATGTTGTTGGTTATTTTTGCTTTTAAAATACAGAGAACTGTAACAAAAAAAATAAGATTACTGAAGACCAGAAGAAACTACTGATGATGCAACAGTAAAGTAACATGATCAAAGCTGCAGACAAGCTGTTTCTTTCCCTTCTCGCTCTTTCTGCCTTTTCCAGAGTATTAAGGTTACCTCAGGACAAATAGCAATGCTATTTCAGAAAGCAAAGCATGATACACCAAAAGTACAGCCATTTCTTTTTGAACATTGTTCAACCATTATTTTTGTTAGAGCTTATGTCTTTTAACAGGATGTGTATTACACTAATTTAGGAGAACACAGAAGGATTCAAAACCTATTTTTGCTCTAAGTAGATAAAATGGCACCAATAAATCATATACCACACACACACATTTTTTCATATCTATTCCTTTCTTCTATAAAATATTTAACAGGATTTTATATTCACTAAGTTACTTGGCCATGATTTCAACAAGGCCTAATTTTCCCATTTACAGTATGTTACATTTGCCAATAATGTTAGAAAAACTGGATCCACCTTCCACCCTCACTTTTTGTGTGCTGAATGCATACACACACACCTTAGAGTAAGGACCACCTGTCTTAATAGAAGAGATAACAAATAATGACTGGGATTCTTCTACTAGCTGAGGAGGCAGACACACCCCTACAGCTCCTAGGAGCCTGACCACCAGGTTTCTATATATACAAACTGATGAATCAACACTAATGGGGCATTTATTTTTATTTCTAGGAACCGACTCTGTTTGCTCAGTGTTCTGGAGAATAATTCAATTACTCAAATTCTTCTTTTACATCTTCCAAATATCATTAGTTGTAGCAATAAAGAAACACAATGACATGGGTTTGGGAATCCAGCGAACCCATCAACAAAATTTATTCTTGAAGTATTTTGTTATTATTCCTTGAGGTTCAGAAGACACAATTTGTTTATGAACCCATGTAACAGATTTAACACAGTAAACTATGTTTGGAAGAATAATCCTAAAAATACAGAATTTGGGAAGGCAAAGTGACTACTAAAGAGGCCAGAGTAACAGAACCTTTACCCTATACACAACACACAAGCTATCACAAAGTAATGAGTTTACGAACTGAAACTTCAATTACTACAGCAATGATCATAGCCTGTTTCTAAATTGTGAAACTAAACCACAAAGCATTAACATTTTAAAAGCTTGACAACTACCTCTTTTGGAATTCATAGTATTTAAACTTGTAAAATTTATAACACAAACATTCTTGTCAACATCATATGGAATAATTCACATATTTCTAACTTATTCAGAAATAAAGTTTATCCTAGGCTTATGAACTAGGAAACAGAATCAACAAAAAGCACACCTATGCAAAGAAAGCATCATTACTACATAAACCACAGAAAGACGTGTCATGGTTTAACCCCAGCTGGCAACTAAGCACCACACAGCTCATTCCCTCCCCCAGTGGGATGGACAAGAGAACTGGAAGAGTAAAAGTGAGAACACTTACGGGTTGAGGTAAGAACAGTTTAATAATTGAAATAAAATGTAATAATGATAATAATAATTTTAAAAACTGTAATGAAAAGGAAAGTAAAAAAAAAGAGAAATAAAACTCAGGAAAAACACGTGATGCAACCACTCACCACCCACGAACTGACACCCAGCCCATCCCTGAGCAGTGATCGCTGCCCCCTGGCCAACTTCCCCCAGTTTCTATACTTAGCATGACATCATATAGTCTGGAATAGCCTTTTGGCCAGTTGGGGTCAGCTGTCCTGGCTGTGCCCCTTCCAAGCTTCTCATGCACCTGCCAAAGCACAGGAAGCTGAAAAGTCCTTGACTTAGTATAAACTCTGCTTAGCAAAAACTAACCCATCAGCGTGTTATCACATTATTCTCATGCTAAGTCCAAAACACAGCACTATCCGAGCCGAAATCAGGACAAGACGATATTCCACTTTTGAGAGGCGGAGAAAGAAAAAAAATAAATGTATTTCTAATGAGACAGTCAAATTACAAATCAGTCAGCATCAATACGTGCATATGCCTGAAATGAGCAGCAGTATCATCCAACTGCTGTAATCCGGCTTTTTCACCCTAAACTTTCTCTGCAATTGAACACCCAGCTCTGAACATAGTAGGATAGTGAAATTAAAGCAGGTATAAAAATCAAAGCAGCTCACCTACTTTTTCCAGACCTGCTATCTGATCTAACAGAAGAAACTAGCTCGACGTACAAAACTCTTCTTTGAAACCAAAATGCTCATTTTAACTAGTCAGCAAACCAGCACACATTTTTTCCAGTGCACTTGCACACACATATCCTGCCTTAATTTTTCTTCAAAATTAAAATGGTCCCCCAGCTTGCATCCTGGTTAGCCTACCTTGATAGATGATTATATAATAAAGAAGATCTCTTAGAATCTAGTAAGTCACCTATTTAAAATAGCTAACGTATCATAGATGAGGAAAAAAAAAATCTCTAAGAACTAAGTATTTTAAAATCTGTAGTATTACTAAGCTACATAACTGCTACTTTAAAAGCATTGCTTGTAACACTGTTTAAAGAAACACATGATTAGAAACAATAGCAGACAACTGTTTCTACATTCAGCTAGAAATACTAACTCTAACTACTTCCATTCAGAAGATCCAGCTCTGAGGAAGAATGGCCCCAAATACAGATGACTGTCTTTCTATACTCCTGACAATGGATTTAATTCAAAATGTGCTTCTTAAATGACACCAATATTTGTTCTTTCAACCTCATTAAGCTCCTTTTTATTCAAATGCATGTTCAGATATTTATGGTGGAATGGAAAATTGCAATGGCTGCCAAGTCCAGTAGCAAAATATCCTAAAAATCCAAGTCCATTTCCTTTTAACTTTTTCCAGCACTGTAAGATCACATTATCATCTACTTCTAATTGTAGCAGACTTGCGTTACTTGGGCTAAAGATATCATTGCTGGGTATCTGTCTGGCCAAACTGTTTTAGAAAATTTCTAGCTAAATGCTCAATCACTTCCAAAACCAAGGAAGACATACAGGATTTTAATCATGTTTTGTGATTCCAAGCTTTTCTCTGAGAAGCTTTGGATTGAGGAATTGAAATCTGGCAAAGTATACAAGTTTGGTTTTCCTGCAAAATTTTTTTGTAAACCTGACCAAGCTGTAGAACTTTAAAATGTCAAATGCATAGAAAATAATAGTGAAAAGTACTCAGTTTTGTACAAAGTGGAGCTGAAAATGCAAAGATTCTCACTGCAGTAAGCCCGCTCCCAAACAGAACATGCCTGTAGTGGCAAGAAGCTGATTCAGTAGCAATACTGCATTGTAAAAACATATTTCTCCCAACGCAATCTTAATAATGGCAAGAGAAGAAACAAAGTTGGCCTAGAATAGGAAGGATGTGGGAAGCATAGTGGTACAAACACTGGAACAAGCAACTTGTTATTGGCAGCAGAGCTAGGAAATAAGGAGAAGGAAAAGAGTGAAGTGCAAGGAAGAAATTGGTACAATGAAGCTGGGAATGAGATAATACCACTGGCTGAAACAGGGACAAGATGAATCTGGGAAGAAAGCGGGGGAAGAAGGAGCTGAGAAATCAGCTCATAATTTAGGAGCAGACGTGGAGGTAGTAAGCACAGACCAAAAGCCATGGTTGGATAGCAACAGGAAAACAAAACTAGAAATAGATGGATAAAGAGATAGGAACTTGAATGAGCTTCAGGAGGCTGGGATTGTGTAGGTCAGGCGAATGCAAGAAATAAATAGAGGAGATGAGGGGAGGTCCCCAATGACCAGGAAGCCTCTAATGGTATGCTCATATTTAAGGCAAGCAAAGACAAGGACCCAAGGAACTAAAGGCTGCTCAACCTCGCCTAACCTCAGTTCCTGGAAAGACAATGGAGTGCGTTCCTCTTGGAATCTATTTCCAAACGTAAAGGAAATGAAGGTAGTCAGGAAGTGTCAATGTGGGTTTTGCAACAGGCAAATCATTCACAGAATAGAATCATAGAATCAGAATCGTTTGGGTTGGAAAAGACCTTTAAGATCATCAAGTCCAACTGTTAACCTAACCCTGCCATCCCACCACTAAACTACGTCCCATTCTTCACTGACCAGAATGCACTCTGATGAAACAACTGCCTTTGTGGATGAGGACAGAGTGATGAATGTAGCATACTTTGAAACCATCAAGGCTTCTGACATCATCTCCCAGTCAGTCAGTAACAAACAGAGTACAGAATGATAGTAGGACCAATTTTTTCACTATGTTCATCGTTAACCTGGATGAGCTAGAGAACTTGCAGATGATACCAAAGTAGCAGTGATGCCTGACAAACTGAACAGTAGCGCTTCTATCCAGAAGGACGCTGGGTAACTTGAGCATTGAGCTAAGTAAAACATCATGAAGCTCAACAATGAAAAATGTTCTGCAACTGGTGAAAAAGAAACCTAAACCTCAGCACAGGATGGAAAGCAACTGGTTGAGCAGCTCTGCTGGAAAGGATCTGAGGATTACAGTGGACATCAAACTGGAGAGGAGTGAATGATGTGCTCTCATCAAAAGAATAGCAAACCACATGCTGGGCTTTATTAAAGAAAATGTGGCCAGTAGATCAATGGAAGCTATCATCCAAACTCTACCCGGCTCTTGGGCAGTCAGTTCTGAAATACTGTGTCCAGTTTGGGGCTTCTCAGTTCAAATGATGTGCTGAAAACCATGAAAGGGTTGAACAGACAGCTACCAAGATGGCCATCCTATGGCGTCTCCTAAGAGGAGAGGTTAATAGCAGCTGGGCTTGTTTAGTCTGGCAATGAAGACAGTAAAAAGCCATCTGGTATCTGTCTATCCCCTTACCTGAAGGAAACTGCAAAGATGATGAGCCAGATTCTATCACGTAACACAGGAGAACACAGGCAAACTATGGCTTGGGAACTTCAGTTTGGAGATTAGGAGAACTTCTTTACTAGGAGGGTATTACTGCACCAGAAGAGTTTGGAGAGTGGAGAAGTTTTCAAGTTCAGGTTAGACAAAGACACAGCTGATCTGACCGAATGATGGTTACAGACCTGCTCCAAGCAGAACGATGGACTAGTTGACCTCCAGAAGCCTCTTCCAAAAAGCACGCCTGTGATTCCAAGCAGTAGGGGTGGAACAGTCAAAACAAAACACAAACTTCAGTGGAAGATTCAAGGACAGATATGGGTCAAGTCTGGGAGCAGGAGGACAAGTGCCTGTACTTACAAACCCTCACTTTGCACAAAACACAGATAGAAATCCGAGATTACTGGGTCTCACTACGGCTCTGCTGTCATTTCATACTTGGGATAACTACATCTAGTGCTGATCCACACAGATGATGCCAATTTTCTGCTTTTCCTTCATAATCATTTTGCTAGCACAAGTGGTAGAGGTTTTTCTGCAGGTGCTAAAGATGCCAAGCCTGCAAAGATACCTGTGGGTACTAATATGACATCAAAAGATTGTATTTGCTGTCCTAATCTACACTGCAGAAGTCTATGATGTTACACACACACACACAGTCAACCTATATTAAGAATAAGACTTAATAAATAATACATATATTTTCCTCATAAGCAGACATTAATTCTGGATTCCACCACCACCAGGTACCTGAGACCCTGAGACATGATTTCATGGGAATTAACAACTGCAACCAAGCTTTGAACATACGAAACTGCATATAATTCTGCATATAATTGAATACACTGAAAGAAGTCCCACATCGTTCAAATTCTGCACCCAAATTTGATGACTATTCTTGACCTTGATCTCATAGTGCCCACTTTCCCATCTCTTAAATGAGTAATTCATCTCACTAGCAAGACATGAAAAAAGCAAGAATATGTGTTCATAAAAACCTGAAGAAATTTAGAATCTTTCAGATAATATGAATAACATATTTTAAGAAAGATTCAAAGGCAATTCAGCACACAAAACATGGAAAACAAAATATTCTATTTTATTAGACATCTTCACATTAACTATTATCCAATTCCTGCACCAAATGAGGCAGGATTGTTTCCACAGGGTTTAGTTTTGTTGGGTTTTTTTTTAATTTTCTGTGTTGCTTTCATATATTAAAGAAATTATTGTAATAATACTCACATAGGCTCATGAAGCTTCAGAAATGCAGGTTTGCAAAACAGAGCACTCGGTAACTAGAAAACGTTACTGTTAAAATTACACAAATATGTAAGCTAGAAATTTCTAGTAGGTACTCTTCTGTGATACAGAGATCATAGTCTCCTAAATATCAGGGAAAAAACCTCAAACAGCAGGGTTACTCCTTTATACATAAAACAAGAAAGAACATGATCACTGTATCTATTTAATAGAGTCCTAGCATACAACAGAAGATAACCACAGAAGACATCCCATTTGTGATGCAGTTTCTGGATGAAGCTCAGTCAGTAAGTACTGATACAGTAACGTCTCTTTATTTTTTTTATATGCATGAGAAACCTAATTTCACTTAACACTGACAGTGTCTGTGCTCTATGTCAACTTACGCGCTTTTTAAACTAGGCCAAAAAACCCAAAAAAAAGTGGAAATCTGGGTTGGGGTGGTAACCTGCCAGACTTCAACAAGTACATTTTTAATGGACAAAAGTACTTTTCTTGTGTGTTGGCCACAAATAAACAGAGCCGCTGACAGACCATAATATGAAAAAAAGGGAATGAGATTATGTAAGTATTTTCAGAGTAGCAAAATTCTTCTAATGGTCTTTGAAGATTTTTGCATGGGCATGAAGAAGTATTTCTGGTTCAGTCAAATTAATGCTGCTAGATTTGACAGAAAAATTTTTTAAATGAAGGAATTTAAGAATAAAAAAAGAGGCAGACCATCACAAACTATTACATCTGAAAATTTCAAAATAAGACTATGCAATTTAATGGATATGGAACATTTTAAATTTAAAATAAACCAGCTCCTGTTCATCAAAACTCTAAAGGAGACAAAAAAACCCCCAATTTTTGTCAATATTTGCTGTCATATGTCCTCACTAAGTAAAAATTACTGCATTTTAGTAGCCTAATTTACAAATAGCAAAGTTTGCCAAGTGCTTACAGATATTTTTTTTTTAGAATTCTTAAAAATTTTGATTTGAATAAGCTTCCCAAGCTTTAAGTCTTTACTTACCGAGAAAGTGTTGATTTCCCTGAACCAGGTAGGCCTCTTAAGATTAGGAGCAATTTCTGTGAACAACTGAATCTTTCTTCAGGTAACTGCAAGGAAGAAAAGCTGTGCATTCCTTCTGTACTGTCAGCTTTTGGATCCTTCCAACACTCTTCTCTGGTTTCACAGAAACCATTATTTTGGAGTCTGTTCCGGTCATTATTTCCATTTCTGAAGACCTGAGTAGTATGGCTATCAACATGATCGGTATAGTTGGTACTTTGATCAAGCAATGGGCCATGATTGTTGATATCAGTATTTCCATGATAACCATGATAATTTTTGTAAGAAAGTTCACCATTCTGAGCAGGGAGAGCATTTGGTTTTTGTGGTGGGGAATTAAGCATCTGAAAATGCGAATGAATGTTGAATCTAGGAGGAAGAGGTCCCTGAGGTACTATGAAAGACCCTGTTGACTGCCAAGCAGGTCTGAATTCAGGCACTGAGTAATTCCAATATTTAGAATCTACTTGTCCATTAAAGGTATTTTCAGTTTTCCAGCCACTTGTTTCTGTGACAAACTGTGGCTCATTGCTTGTTTTCTGACTGTTCTGTTCCCCAAAGAAGCACTGTCCATTTGCATAAAATGGTTGTGTGCTGCCCAACGATACATGTTGACAATCCTCTTGTGAGGTCTGATTACAGTTATATGGAGAGTATTGTTCCTGAGAAGTTTCTTTTTCCTGAAAATTAGTATCTAAATTTTCATTTTCCAGCTGGTGAATTTCTTTATAGAACTGGTCCAGTTCATCATCTATTTCTGGTACAGCAGCAGAAATAGTCTGCATCTTCTTTGCCTCCTTTCTTTTAGCTCTGTTTTCATGCAACTCGTTCTGATCTCTCTCACTGCTTCTACATTCATTGCAACTGCCAGATTTGTCCTGTTTGTTACTTTTGGCAGGCTTGTAAATCGGTCCAATAAATTCTTTGCTTGTAAAAAAATCTTCATCTGATGCATTTCTATTTACCGACAATGATGTACTACTATTTCTAATATCATCTTCACCAGCACTATTTGTAATAAAAGCGCCTCTCTTTTCTTCAATTTTAGTGTCATTTATTGATGCAAATGGAGGATTTACATTCTGCATGGTTTCTGAATCAACTGGCTGACTAAGCACTGGATTATATTCAGGGAGCACTTCATGCAGTGTTCCGAAGACACCAGTAGATACTTTTTCTTGCTTCTGCAATTCATGTTGCCCTTGGTTATCTGATGCATATGCTGGTATCAAATCATCTGATGTTCTCTCAGCATCCACCTCCTCTTGAATACATTGGTTATCACCATCAGAGAGCTTCTCATATGCCCCTTCTGTTGACTTCATTTTTTTAGAACATGGTTCAATCGTGATTTCATCCTGACACTCCAAGAGCCTTACTCTACTTTCAGCATGAAGCATCTTAGAAAAAAATTAATACATTGTCAGCATGCACATTTTTGAAGTAAAGTATAAAAAACCACAAGTTATTCAGGCCTATGATAGGCATCCTCAGACCCTCCATGGTCACAAATGGAATGTACTTGACCAGAAGAAAAGCAGACATCGCCTACTGGAAGTCTTGTTTAAACAAAATTGCCACATTATTGCACACCTTTAGCAAAGAAACACATTAGTGCTGTACCAGTCTAGCACATCATATTTTATTACATATCTTAAATAATTGACAAATCATGCTTTCTAAATGTGAACATTTGAAAAATTAATTACATCAACAACCTCTGTTCTCTACTATGTTAATCTACCAAGTGTTATAAATCTCTTTTACAGCATAAACGTGTGCCAGTTTCCAAAGCACAAACTGATACCTGACATCACTACTAATATGACCAACAAAAATGCAAATGCTTCAATCACAAGGGTTATTTTCTGTGACATGAACTGAACTCAACTAATTAACACCCATCAAACAGATGCTGGATGGCATTTATAATTTGGTACCAGTCAAATAAGACTTAAAATTAAATCTGCAATCTGTTATGCTTCTGGTTTTGGAACAACTAGAGATGTTTGTTAGGGGACAAAGACCACTTGGTTGCATGTTTTCTAGAAACAAACACAAAAAAGCTATCCCTGCCCCAAACAGATTGCAATCTAAGAATGAGCCAATAAGTTCCAGAAAGATTCAGAGATGAGTGCAATTAAATACAAAGCAAGATGGCATTGACCATCATGACATGCAGTCATGCCATTATCCACCTAACTATTAGTTAGAATTACTTGGTCCTTCCTTTGTATTCCAGAGGTCTAGGTAGAATGCAATAAAAACCAAGTTTTTTTTATTATAAATCAAGTGCCAAGTCATTTATTCAGCAAATCCCCCCCCCAAAACCCAGATGCAGTGTCAAACAAGAAAGATTTTTTCCTAGGGTTTATTCTACTGCTTTCTGTGTACATTTCAACTTTCTAGGAGTAAATATTAATAAAATGTCACATGCTCTTCATTCTGGACAAGAAATTAAGTTTTTTTCTTTATCAGAAAAGGCTCTGTAGGTAGTCTTATGAGAAGATTTGTAAGTAACATTTATCATCTCGTATTCACTTGCAAAACTGACATGAAAAGGTGTTACTCCAGGCAGTCTCTCATCTACTATCCAAAGGAAGAGAATTCTGCCATCCTCAGTCTCCAAATGTCTAACACCAAGAAGATTTTACTTTGACTTTACTACTTGGAAGACAACATTAATGTCAGAAGGGGGAGAAACATGGCCATGTAACTATCCCTCCTTCTCAAGAGATACATGTTTTATGCATACCTCCAGCTTCTCAGTTCCTCTTTTTTATAAATTAGAAAGCGAGAATGACATCATATGAATCAGGGATTCTACCCGCCATCTACACAAAAATGTTACTCTACCTTCACTCAAAACCAGGGTTGGAATAAAAAAGTTGCTTTATTAGCTTCTATGTCCTCACCTGTCTTCTGGGATGGTGTTTAAGCAAAGCACATATTCTGATGTGATATGAAAACAGAGCACGCGAACACTTGCTGTACAACTATACCTCTAATGATGGAGGATGCTGCTCTGTGACTGTCCCACACAAGAATATCCTTTCTTGCTAACCTTTAACAGGCTTTCTCTGACTATCCTTTCCGACAGTGAAGTTGCATGCACAGACATCTTCACCTACATTCTCAGGGAAGACAGAGCAAGCATGTACTGAGAAAGTGCAATCTAGGTGACAGTCCCGTCTCTTGAATGGGCCAGGCACAGGTCTGTCGTATTTCTGTAAAGAACCTGTTGTAAGCGTTGAACCCAAACTGGCATATGTGATTCACTTGGCTGGCACTTACAACACTAAGTTACCACTTTAACTAACCTGCCAAACACCCAAAAGCCTCAACCAAGTAACTCATGGCCTTAAGCTCCACGTGTACAATAGATTTCCAAATGGAAAAAGAAGGCATATGTGGCAGAACTTAAAGATGGGGGAAACTGGTTGATTTTGCCAGCGTGACCACCTCCTTCTGGGTACAGAGGTGCAAAGCAGGTAGCCCAGCGTCCCTCACACAGAGGCAGGCCGGGGAAGCAGGCCGCTCCGGCACCGGGATGGCGGCGGCAAGGCCGCGGCTG